>NW_025785770.1:0-17962 GCF_021130785.1 Homalodisca vitripennis | reverse complement strand
AATGGTTCACAGAATGGACAAAGTTATATGGTATCAGAATTTTCAAATCAGGTAAAAATTATACCAATAAGAACGCTTCATCTAATGTCTCCCTATAAATAAGTAGGGATTTAATGATTTCATTACTTGAAATTCAACGTTACTACTCTCTTCCATATCTCTAAACAGTGCCTTCATACAGTGTATCAGTTGCTTGGCTACATATGTGTGTAAATCGATATATCAAACAGTGGGTGCTGAGTATACACAAAAAGCATTTATATTTCACCCAGACCGCATAGAAGGCTTGCGGCGTGCTCCTGTGTGCTACAGTTAACAGCCAACATTCCACTGTAAGGCCTACTGTAAAAACTTGTTTAAATTCTCTCCACTTGAGGACATTTAAAAGCAGCCCAGTAACTGTGTTTTAACTGTTGTAGATTCTTGTGAAGTCGGTTTTAAATTACGGTTTGTGAAATTGGTTTCTTAGATTGTTTTATTTTTATCTACGCTGAAACAATGAGATTTCCCTCCTCTTCGCCAAGAGGATTATAAATGACTTTAATAGGCTACAAAGTAAACTATCTTCGTAACTAGTAAACTGAAATATCTCTGAAATAAATGTTTATGTGTTTTTCTTTATGGTAAGTAAAATGTTAGTATTACATTATTATTTTAGTATTTGATCTCCTTGTTATTGGATGGACCGTCTCTCTAAGCTATATCAATAGAGGATCTGAAACAATTTCAGATACTGTGCAGGGACGATAATGTTCATGGAATAAACTCATCTGATAGATTTTAATAAATTATTCTCAGGCATTGTTCTACATTATCAAAGCGTTTTCTATGCTGGTTTTGCCATGTCACTTCATAGGAATTTGTCTAAAAACATTTTAAAATTGATCTTATATGTAACCATGGTGGACAACCGCGATATAATCTCAGGATAATTACATTTGTAAACACTTAGTACAATCAATGATACGGTTTCTAATAATGGGTATTCAGCCTAAAAATGGAAATTAAATATCTTTATACTTTCGCTTAAAATATGAGGAAAAATCTGTGCCTATGGACATGTCGGTGAGTTCGTGAAAATTTCAATATACCAGAGTACTCGATGGTGCGTTGAGATAGGCAGCCCAGAGATTTGAGAACGAAAGTAGATCAGCAGGTGGTGGTGTTGCCTTGTACATAAAGCAAGAAAAAATTGCGTATGAGCAATACATACTACCAGAAAACTTGGACACTGGTATAGAAACACATAATGTGTGACAATGAATGTGAAGGGGAAAAAAGCTAGGTGTGTGTGTTGTATATCGGTCGCCTCGTACTAGACATACCTGCTTATCACCTCTATTTCGCTCCCTGTTTGTGGATCTTGGCGGTCAAGGTTGATTCAGTCATCTGTTTTTGGGGACACCAAGCAACATCGATTTACTACTGTCAAAGTCTGCATGATTACAGCAAGTTAAAGCAAGTTATTTACGCCAACTCTTGAAAGCTAGTAATGCCATTCAAGCTGATAAAAGAACCAACAAGGGTTAAACGAGACACTCGGCTACACTTCTGGACCACATCATAGTTGACAAGTCGGCCGAGGTTGAGAAAAATGGGATAATCGATGCGGCAAATATTAGAGACCACAGATTTATGAACATTACCGACCATAGATTGATATATTGTACATTGGCATGGAGCAAAAGAAGAAACAAAGCTAAGTTCATTACTTACAGAGATTTTTCGAAGTTCGATGGACAGCGTGCAATTGACCAAATGACCAGCATTGATTGGAACTCTGTTAACCAGCTTCAAGAGGTTAATGAAATTGAGAAGGTTATCAGTGAAAATATTACAATAATTTATGATGAACAAGCACCAGTAGTATGCAAGAAAGTTACCAGGAAAAAAATCCCATAGGCTGAATGATGAAATCAAACAACTGAGTAAATTGAAAAAAGACTGTCACAAAATATACTGGACTTCAAGGAAGCAAGATGATTGGGGAAAAAACTATAGATTGATTAGAAATAGATTAAACGGGCTGATGTGGAAAGCAAAGAGAGAGTTTTTCAAAGACAAACTTAGTTCATCAAGAAATCCCAAAGAATTCTGGTCTGTTATGAAAGAAAGCAACGCTGTTTCAAATGAAGATCACCAAGAAAACATCGCATCTCATTTGAAGGCTGAAGATATAAATAAATATTTTGCCCGAAATGGGATCCAAACAAGAAACTGATTGTGATGTAATGAACATGTTCAAGCAAAGCAGATTAAATGAAACGCTAATACCAAAAATTTACGTTTATACCTGTCAGTTCAGATGACGTGATATCAGTGATGAATGAAATTAAATCTAAGGCAGTTAGTTGGCAGTGACAATATTTCTATAGACATGATACGCTCTGTTAGATTTTTATGCCAAAGAGGCCGTTACACATCTTGTAAACATGTCTCTTCAATCTGGAGTGTTTCCTGAAAATTGGAAACTAAGCGTTATAAGACCACTACCAAAAGTTACTAAGCCTGTGACAGTAAAGCAATTGAGACCTATTTCTATACTGCCAGCCATGTCTAAGGTACTAGAAAAGATCGTAATTAGGCAAATAATATCCCACGTTGACTCAACAGATATCTTAACCAAAACTACAATCAGGTTTTTAGAAAAAAACACAGTACATGCACAGCCATGACAAATTTAATATGGGACTTAATAGATGCAAAGGACAAAGGAAAATATAGCTCTCTCATAATGCTGGATTATTCTAAAGCCTTTGATTCAATACATCATGAAATGTTTATCTGAAAAACTGAGTTATTTCGGCTTTGACGAAGACGTGGTTCAATGGATCAGGTCTTACCTGAGTTGCCGGCACCAGATCACCAAACTGGGGGACGAATCTTCAACACAACTGTTGAAAACAAGAGGTGTACCTCAAGGTAGTTGTCTAGGACCAATTTTGTAACGATTTGTAAACGGCTGATTTCCCGAACTGTCTTCAAAGTTGCACTACTCACTTGTACGCTGACGATTCACAGCTGCATATTTCATATGAGGCCAAGCCTCATGGAATCCGCCATTGATAGGATAAATTCTGATCTTGAGAGAGTTATCAGATGGTCCTTTGCCAATGGTCTGGAATTGAATGTGAGTAAGTGCACAATTCTCCACACCGCACCAGCAGAACTAGTACAGACCTTGAATGTGAATGGGAAGGCGGGTTGTTCTGTTCGATGCGAGCCTCAGGGTTTGCGAAAAAGCAAAAACTTTGGGGCTTGAGTTGGACAGTAAACTTTCTTTTTCAGACCATGTCACTTACACTATTCAGCGATCACTGGGTAGATTAAAGGGTCTGTACCGATTTAGAAGCATTTTTCCAGAATCTGCTAAGATACATCTAGTTAATTTCACTGATCCTATCAGTATTTTTACTATTGCTATCCTGCCTACGGCAAACAGTTTATTGAGGGAGGATCGGGATCGAATCCAGAGACATCAGAACTCTGCCGTGAGGTTCATTTTCAACCTTAGACGCTTTGATCACGTATCCCTCTTTCAGAGAAGAAATCAAGATATTACCGATGGAGGAAATGTGCAAGATGTTCAGCGGCTGTATGGTCCACAAAATTCTTTCCCTCAATGAACCGCGATACCTAGGTGAGAGGCTCTCATTTCGGGCGGAGGTGTCTCAGAGGGAGAGTCGCCATGGTGGAGCGCTGCACTTTCCAAAAGTATCAAAAGAGTGTGGGAGGAAAAGTTTTTCATTTTTTGGCCCAAAATTGTATAATGACCTCCCGCATAGCCTTAAAGAAAACATATCTGTAGATACTTTCAAACGTAGATTAAGAAAAATGCTCATTAGTAAGTAAGTATGTCACTTGTAATTTATTTATAGTCCAGGAGAAATAGCAGTTAAAAATGGTCAAATAAATAAATGTTTTCTTACAGCAAACTAATGGCACAATTTAGTCAAATACATCATAAATAAATAAAAAAAACCATTCCGAACCAAAATCGTCTATTAGGGGGTATAGGAGGGGTGGTTTTTAGGGGTGAAAATGGTTTTTTTTGCAATTTGTGAGTAAACAATGCATCTTATTGAAAACAGTCAAAATGTAAAAAGTTGTTGGAAATAAAAAATCTACAAATTATGTTGTAATAATTTTTGGACTAACCTCAAAAATTTCCCCAAAAAAATTCAATAAAACAGATTTTTTTGTTTTTCTTTTTTTTTTCTTTACAAAAATGGTTTGATTGAGCTGAAAGTTTGAGCAAATATACTTTGTGCTATTCTAAAAATACTGTGTTTTTTTATTAAGAAATATTCAGGCCGTTATAATAAAATTTCACTTTTAAAAAAATATTTTGATAATTTTCAATCACCATTTTGAAAACATTTTTTTTAATCAAAAAAGATTCTTTGACGGCTCATTATTTTCTTTTTTTTGTCTATTTTGACGAAATGAAATAAAAAATATGCAGTTTAATTGAAAAAAAAACTGCAGAAAAATTGAAAATAAACAAAATATTGACATTTTTTATTGTACATTGTATTATTTACGTGGAAAAATTGTTATTATTTATTTAAATTATAATTTTTTTTTAATGTTGAAGAATTTTCGAATATTTTGAAAAGTTTAGAAACATTGTCGAATGTGAAAGTTTGGATTACAGGTATATATAGTACAGGTATACAGTATAATAGTGTCCTTGAAGCAAAAGGGCGGGGGTCAATCCTATTCTTCTATTATACGGGTTTCAGTATGTTTCTAAGCATTCAATAAGCAGTTGCTTTGTCGTCAGTCAAGTTATATTGGAGTAGTGTCGTGAAATAAGCCTCGTGATTAGCAATTTACAAAATTTTTGTCCATATAATATACAAATCGTAAGTAAAACTTTAAAAATTTTGCGAAACAAAATTTTATACAAATTATTCAAAAAAATTATTAAAATAATACAGATCATAAAACTTTGTCTCTGTACATACAATTTTACGCATGCTATTTATCTAGTAATTTTTACGTATTTTCAGTATACTAATTTTTATCGTGCTTTCTGCATTTTATAGATTCATGTAAATGGTGGAAAAGGTACCTTCTTGTATCATTTGTAAAAGCCGCGATGGAGATTTGGTGAAAATAAAAAAGTCGAGGGATAGATACTCTTATTTCGTCAAGTAAACAAAGCAATGATCAGCGGTACAAAACATTTCAGAAATTGACTGAAGCACACATTCATGATCGTTGTCGATCGGCATACAATAGACCTCGATCAATTGTTACAGCTTCCAAAGAACAAACAAGAAAAAAAAAATCTATTGGGAAGAAGATTATGAAAGAAGCATGTGATTTTTGATTTTGAAGCATCATTGTGTTTTTTGTGAAGAACCTTTTAACCAAAATAGAGCATTTCGCGGCATGCAGAAGGTTGAGACTATGAAAAATTTTATCAACTTTAAAGGGAAGAGATGTTTCAGAATCATTTAATAAAAGTCTGTTAGTTAGACTGAATTTTCTCAAAGAATCAGATGAAGTTCAAGCTTATTATCATAATAGGTGCATGTCATCTTTTTTATGATGGGACAAGCTCAACATCTTGTAGACATACATCGAGTGTAGATTCTAAAGATTTCATAAGTTACTGCGTGTATTACTTTAAAAAAAAATCATCCGAGTGCCAATTTTCCCTTAACGAAATTAAAGAAGATTTTGACGGTGATATCCCAACATTAAATACATAAAAAAAAATTGAGTGATAGTTTTGATAATGATCTTGTGTTTCCTTTCAATGAAAGGAGATGCAATCATTACATTTAAAAAAAAAATCAGGGAAAAATTGAGTAGAATATGGTATGAATCACGATCAGATGACGTACAATATGAAAAAAAAGATATTTATATATTTTTAAGTTCACTGAAAAAAAACATAAATATTAAAAAAAAAAACTTTTGGAAAGAAATAATGGTTTCTTGATTCAATTTCAATAAGAATTGTAAAAAATATTGTAAAGAAATAAAAAATATATGATGAAAAAAAGAAATTAAAAAAAATTTACTAAGACTCGAATTCTGTTTTTTTTATTTATTTAAAACATTTTCCACGTAATTGTTAAATATGCATGATTCATTATTATTTTGCTTAATGCTTACAAATAGCACTGGTATAAAAAACATTATAATTTAAATATAAATAATAACAATTTTTCCACGTAAATAATACAATGTATATAATAAAAAATGTCAATATTTTGTTTATTTTCAATTTTTCTGCAGTTTTTTTCAATTAAACTGCATATTTTTTATTTCATTTTTTCAAAATAGACAAAAAAAAGAAAATAATTAGCCGTCAGAGAATCTTTTTTGATTAAAAAAAAATGTTTCAAAATGGTGATTGAAAATTATCAAAATATTTTTTTAAAGTGAAATTTTATTATAACGGCTGAATATTTCTTAATGAAAAAATACAGTATTTTTAGAATAGCACAAAGTATATTTGCTCAAACTTTCAGCTCAATCAAACCATTTTTGTAAAAGAAAAAAATTAAAAACAAAAAAATCGGTTTTTTTGAATTTTTTGGGGAAATTTTTGAGGTTAGGGCAAAAATTATTACAACATAATTTGTAGATTTTTTTATTTCCAACAACTTTTACATTTGACTGTTTTCAATAGGATGCATTGTTTACTCACAAATTGCAAAAAAACCATTTTCACCCCTAAAAAACCACCCCTCATATACCCCCTAATAGACGATTTTGGTTCGGAATGGTTTTTTTCATTTATTTATGATGTATTTGACTAAATTGTGCCATTAGTTTGCTGTAAGAAAACATTTATTTTTTCAGTCAGGTAATACGACTGGACTATTATATCTTAATAGAACTGTGTATTGCCTTGACTTGTTCTGTAAATCAGTGTACCTGAGAAACGCTTCAAAATAAAGGCATTATTATTATTATTATTATTATTATTTTCCAAAATCTTTATACCAAGCACATGTAATTGTTCAGTCAATCATATAATGTAAATAAAACATTAGCCTATAAAAAATTAAGGTCTATATGTAGGCATATATTTAATGTGAGTTTGCAATCTCTTAAGAAATTAATATCTGTATACTTTTAGTACATGTGGTATTGAATTACTTCTCTGAAATTTATTTTGCAAATAAAATTGTAGCAGTCAAAGATCTTAAATGGAACCTTTATTTGAATGTAGTAGACTTGTGTCTTTTTGGATGATCCATACTATTTAGGAAACTAAATATGTGGAATTGGACAATTTACTTAAACCTATAGCTAGTTTTTAATTCATTAATAAACTTTAATCTGAGCGCAATCTGAAGTTATGTGATAATGGTTTCGGAATATATCTTTAGATCGTTTATAAACAATGTGTATGTAAACAATTCTAGTATTACATTTAGTAGTTCCTAAAATTGAAGTAATATTTGGTGTAAATTGGTTATACGGCGAAGTTCTTTATTCGAAGAGCTGGCGAATAAAACCGTAGGTTAGTGAATTGTTAACAGATCAAATTTGTAAAAGTCTTCAAAGTTAATGTTAGTTTTAAATCTCTCCAGCATCTTTTATTAGATACAAAAGGTCCAGAACTCACAGGGTTTTAATACATTCTTAGTTTAGTGCAAACTGCTAAAGTGAGACACAACCAGATGTTTTTCAAACAATCTTTTTACTTTTAGAGAAATTCGTGCCTGAAAAGACATGTGGTTTTTTAAAGAGTTGATTAACAAATTTTGGAAAGTATTTTCCTTCGACTGTCTAAGAGATAAACTGGAAACATTATCATCTATAATCATTCTGGAGGTTTTATATATTTCGTAACTGGACCTTTGCAAAATTAACTGGTTTCTATACGAAATCTTCATTTTTGCAACCTAGTCTCTCAAGTTGCTACTGTATATCTTTCAAATGAAAACGTTTTCTGGAAATCCTGACAAACAGAAATTTTTCTTCTCGTGTCTCTGAGGTTCCCGATATTTTCTTAAACGTATTGGTATTTGTATATGTATCGTTAAGAATATATTACGTTTAAAGGCAGTTACAAAATTAGAGTCCCGTTTTTACATAATCGTATCTTTCTACAGGAAGATGAACGCAAAACTAGCTGTTGGTTTTAGGAAATTCTCTAATTTAATATATTTAGTTTCCTAAATAGTATGGATCATCCAAAAAGACATAAGTTTTGCTACATAGAAATAAAAGAGATAATCATGAGTTTCTCAGAATTTTTTTATAGAAACAAATTAGTAACTTGCTTTTAACAAAACACATTAGCTGTAAACGCCAGAGAATTTAAACAAATTAAATTTGAGAAAATAACCAATATGTTACAATTAATGGTAGAATTTATAAAAACTTCTTCTTGGTGGTCTTTGGAACTGTTCTAGAGCAATAACACAAAGTAGGTTCTAAAAGATTTCTTTCTTCTCTTAGGACAAGAAGCTTATAAATTGCACTTAGTCCTGAAGAACCTTTGCGCTGCTTCCGGAGTGACAGGATATTCAGGATGGGTAAGTTTAGGGAGTAGGGCCCGCCTCCTATTGAGATCCATGAGGAAGAATTAGGACACTACATCTCAAAGCCATGTTCCCCCGGAAAAAGGGGAGGCCAGCTCTGAACCAGCCTCTCCAGTCAATGTAGGCAGGGGGTGGAACACCCTTGTTAAAGGTTAGCAAGAACCTCTGAGGTTAGGGAACAAACCCCACCAACTCCAACAGTCATCTCCCACAGTAAACTAGACCTATCGAGTTGTCCATGAACCCCAGAATCTCAACATTTGCGGTTAGTGATGTGCCGCTCCTGGACATCCATAAGGTTGCCCAGATTGAAGTGACAAATCGGTTTTTGCTGAGCCCAGTGGAGGGTTCAACTGAAAGCTATAAACCAGCTATAACGACTTGGATTGTTGATATTAATATTCCAGAGTATTAATATTTAAATTATCAATGAGACATCCAAGACGATATAAAATATTTTTTGATTAGTAAGCTCCTAGTGAATATTCAGTACAATTTATTACTAAATCTGTTAACTGTTAAATATTCTCTGGTTTGTCTAAAATAAAAATCACAGTTCTAAATAAAAATAATGGATTTATTTTAAACTGACAAATTAATAAGTTCAACGTTTCAGAATTTTTATCACTCTATTTTTCCACAAAGAATTGACAAACCTTTTTAGTAAATTTAAAAATTCCTTTGGAAAGAAATAAAAATATTAATCAAATATATCAAACTAAAAATCAGAGCTCTCTTCTAAAATAAAATAATAAAGTATTAAAATAAAAATCTAATACCATTTGGAAATAACTAAAATAAAAATGTTCACTTCTAAGTACACTCACAATTCAAAAAAATAAAAATTTAAACTTCTCTTTACACTAGTTGAACCTTAACTTTCAAGTCTCTGCAATTCAAATTACAACTCTCTCAAACAATTATTAATGTTCAATTAATTTCCAATTAATAATTCACAACTAAACAGTTCCAATTAAATATTAATAAATTACTAAATTTCCAACTTTCAATTAAAGTTATTAACAAAGTTCAATTTTAATTCACTTTTCTTGCAAGCATGAACTAAATGTAACTTGTATGATTCTATTATGCTCTATTGTTCCTCGAGAATAAGTTATTCAGATTGCTCTGTAGTTTCTATGAATTTAAATTTTTCTTATAAAAAATACAACAAAATTAATTTAATATCAGATCAGGAAGACAATTTCAATAAAACGTACAATAAATTTGGTGCTTACCTCAAAATCCCTCGCGGAAAAAAATTTTAAGAAACACGGCGCACTGTAATCAACTTAACTCACTAAATGACCAAAAGAAGGGCGAAAATTATGAGCGGGCGCTTAAAATACTTCCCTTTCCAATCAACTTTGCAGGACATCCGCGGTGTTCTCTCATTGGCCCAGCTGTATCAAACCAGGAGAACAATACTCGCAACAAGACAAGTTCTAATCAATTCAAGGCAGTCAACCTGCCTTCCTAATAATTTAAAACTACCAGTACTAACTTGCCAAAGGATTACATGTTCGTTTTTACCCTGACTTTTCACAATCTAATCTAAAATTAAATCCCAATATTTCGATCCCAAAATTTTTATTTAAGTTTTAATTAAAAAAAAAAAAAATAAATCAATGTAGCTTTAAAAACGCTACAACTCCAGGCAAAAGTGGTCCCTGCTGAGGGGGCATTCAATATCAATACTTTACCTAATCATGCAAAATTAAAGTCGGTAGACGTATTAAAAAGAAAATTAATTGGATTTTTAGAACTAATAGCACTTTACAGTGTTGAAGATTTCATGAGTTACAATATCAGTTATATAAACAGTTATAAAATTTCATTCCGATTAGGCCTAATTAAAATCATACATTAACTGTAAAAATATTTTTTAATTTACATAATTTAGTGAAAAAATATTGAAAAACGTACCTCTCTCTATAGCTATAGTATAATCAATGTATCAAACAACCTTTTGTAAGTATTACTTTATTTATCTATTGTAACAACTTTGTACAAAATTTATCTATTTATCTAAAAGATTAGCAATAAAATACGGTATATCAATACTCTTAGATTATACTACACACCGTTTTATCCGAGTGGCGCAGACCGTTGAGATGGTGCGGTATCGCGACAACAGCTCCGTTTCATTTATTTGGAGAGCGTTTTGTCGTGTACAAGGCCCCTGATTTATCTCGACCATTTAGGAGAGGGTGACTTTGTACTAGTATAAGTAATCAGCAGATAGTCTGAACATCCAATCAAAAATGTTTGCCAGTGTTGTATTACAAAATAAAGTAATATTTGCTAATAAAAAACTCTTAAATTTTTAGTATAATAAATTTAATAAGATACAGACATTTTAGGTTTAATACATGTGTTTAAAGGCTTTCAAAACATTTAAAAATGTTTCATGTGTTTACAATCATTATTTTACTTTTTATTTATAATTTAACAGATTGATAAATCTTAAATTATAAAATATGTTGTAGGTATAAAATGTGAAACTGCAAAATAGGTATTATTATTATTTAAGATTATAATTTGAATTAAAAGCCAGTAACTAAGAGATTTCAAGGAGGGGCTTAAAATCATTTCTAAACTGGATCATTGGTTGTACGTCGTCTCTACTCCGTATTGTTAGTAGTGTCTCAGATTACCACCCTGTCTCAGGGACCCTGACTAACAAAACAAATAATTGAATTGAATATTGATTTACACAGTTGAACGTTCAATTTTTGTGCAATTCAATAGATAATAATGGGTTAAACAATTAATAATAACAAAATTAGGACTATTAAACATAAAATATCTATAACCTAAATTAATATAATCGTATATATAAAATATATATAACACAAAGTGTTTAGAAAAAGCCATAAACAATAATAATACTAACTAATAAGGAATCTATGAATGTGATTGGGCCTGCTGCATCACATAGGAATCTATCCGAGGGCTTATTGTTTACTATAGAAAGCTCTCCCTGCTAAGTGGCTCTTTAAATAAACTTTAAATAATTTTGATTTCTAATAAATTATATTGAGGAAGAGAACTAAACAATTTTTTGCCCAAAGTAGAAAAGGGACAGTTTGGATTTAATAATTACAATTTTTTGCTTATGTATTTGTATTGTAAAACTGATTTAAAACATCAAAAATACTTATGTTTTGAAAAAATTTATAACATGGAAGGGTAAATTAAAAGGCTTATAATGTTAGAGTACCATTTGGTCGGAAAAACTCCCTAAATCTATCCCGTTGCAGATCCCCAAACTGTTCTCAAAGCCCTCTTTTGTAGATAGATGAGTCTATTAAACAAATTGGCATTTCAAAAAACCCCCAAAACATTACACCGTGTTTAATTTTGGACTTGAATAAGCCGCCGTAACCCAGTTCTAGAGTTTCCTGGGAAACAAATAAGCACCTGAGGGCAGAAATTCCTGAATTAAGCAGCTTTGCAGAGTAATTTACGTGGAAGCACAATTGAAGATTGTACACCCAATGTATCCTATATTAAGTTGTCACCCAAGAACTTATTGCAAAGCGCACTGTTCAAAGAGTGATTAATGAGAAGAAAAATATGTTGAAGATTTTACGTACTTTGGAAATACAACTCCATGAGTTAACTTTTAGCCAGATTGATATAAAGTTTATTTGCAGCTAACCAATTAAGAAGTCGATCAGAAGTTTCAAGAAAATGCTAGGAGAGAACTTGATAATTACGGTGATTGAAAATTAAACAGTTATCACCTGAAAAAAAGGGGTATATAGTCAGAGAAAGCCTATTACGTTTGTGGGTAAGACAATCAGGAAAATCGTTAACATAAAGAACGAATAAAAGAGGTCCCGGAACTGAGCCCTGGAGTACTTCTGCCTTGACTATCGAGAAATCCTACCGATAATTGTAAACATATTGGTTATTTTCTCAAATATAAATTTGTTTAAATTCTCTGCCGCTTACAGCTATAATGTTTTGTTACAAGCAAGTTACGGATGTTTTTCTGTATACAAATTCTGAGAATCTAATGATTATCACAAGTACATACACGCACTAGAACAAACCAGTTATTGCAAAGTTGACTCTCAGCTAAGAGGATATATTGTAAATAAACTTTTTACTTTTAAACCCCTACTTCAGGTTGTCCTGTTTTTAAACTATACTAACTCAATTAACAGTGTTTCAAACCTAACGTTACAACTGGTTGTAAAAATTCACCATTAGCAAAATATAAAGTTGATATGAAAGCAACATTTTAATATGAAAAATAGATACCCAATAATAATGCATAGTACGTTAAAATTATCAATAAAATTTATGGTTAGATTTTACTCCAAAACTAGACTTTACCGTCTAAAAATACATAGTAATTCTATTTTTATAATATATAATAATATTCTATCTATAAATAATAAATTTGCAACAATATTACTCATGGGTATTTTTAACGCAATGCTTAGTTTTTGAAGTTTCCGATAGCGGAATATTTATTTTACTTAGGTTTTACTTTACATTTTAGTAGGAAGATTATCATTTTAGAGGATTTTTCATAAAACAATGTATTTCTATATAAAAAGTCAAAGCCTGGACCAATCGCTACTTCTCCAACTTCCCGATATGTCAGACAGTTGGCACACGTATGTATTTTGATTTAATAGAAAAACTAGTTCGTAACAGCTAGTTCGTTTATAAAGAGCAGCTAAATAAAATTTTTTTTTTCTGTATAAATCAATACAATGTATGTTGCAAAGTATAAAACTATAGATTTATATTTATTGCATAAAACTGCGAATATCTTATATTGTAGCAGACATAGCCGTAAGCCACCGTAACACCATCGTAATACATCACGGCTATTATCTACTTTGGCTGCTTCCCAACTCACCATAGCGGCTCTCCTGGCTGTCTAATTACGGAGTCAAAGCTGAGCCGCTACTGCACTCTGCACACCCCCGGGCTATAATAGTTTCACAGTCTGCATTTGGCAGCTACTGTAGATACAGTATTTTAATTTGCATAAGCCTTTAGATGCACAACATTATTTGTGTAATTTCTCTACCCAAATTTATTATAAATGTAGAATGTACCTTATAAGATTAAATTAACTCATTACACATATACCATAATATTTACATTGTAATTTAAATGCTACACATGCCATTAAACATAAGAAATGAAAAACAAAGTAATCAATTATTTGGAGCAAAATTTAAATGCTTTGTATTACCTTTACGTACGCACTATATTTCGGTTTAAACTATAATATTTGAGGACTAGCGGGAAAATGTCTTGTTCCCATTTATAACATAAACGAGTCCAAACGTATGTTATTGTGATTTATAAATATCTAATGTAGTAACAACGGTTACTATCCTAGATCTCTGTGATTTGTTTTTAATTTTGCTTGACGTTATTCATTATTGGCCTTAAATTCGAACCAAAATTCGATATTGTAAACTTTTCTTAACATCATCTAAGAAGCGTGGCCCAGTCTAATCATATCAATACAGATTGCATGCTCAAAATTGCTCTTAAACAACTCCAAGATCAGTTGCAACCAAGTCGAAATCGGTTAAATCCCTTACATACTTTGTAAGGGATAATAAAAATGATGATATTAATTTAATACTGTATACTATTATTGAAGTTCATTTGTAAAATTTTTCGGTCACTGGTGATGTACTCTTTGGAAGTCTCTGATGGACCTTTGTAGTTGCTCCGGGCAAATAAATTGCAGAAATATTGCTTTCTTCAAAAATAGCAACGCTATAGTAATGCGCTTTTTGTTAGTTAAAGTGCATGTGGTATTTATGAGCAATTAGACAGAATATTTTACAAAAAGACCAAGAAGTAGTTAATTTTAATTTAAGTGATGTTAGCCTAAATTTTAATGGTTTATGATAAGGTTTGACATGAATGATTTCTTGGTACACCAGGATCTTTAAAAGGAAGGACAGATATACCGACTTAAAGGGTTTAGGCTGCTCTAGACCATGTCACCTCGCTTTGGTACGACAAAAAGACCTTCTCCGGGACTGAGGGATAAATTCTGAGAGACAGACATCAGAACACACATGAGTGGGAATGGAGGGTCCTCCACCATAAGTAGAGTGGTTGACCGTATCTCTCCCATGTGATTTATTGGCACTGAACGAACCTATTACTTGCTCAAGTTCCGAAGTTTACTATCCCTTGCGCTCCAATCAATAACTGTGAGTAAATGGCATTTGACACGAAAAATAATTCTGCACTAGTTCAGGATAACCAATGTAACGTCTGCCTTTATTAAGATCGTTAGCCGAAAACTTTTTCTTCTCTTTGTTTTGAAGCTTTGTACCGTCTCGCGTATTGGTAATGTTAGTATGGCATGTTTCAGACCACACACCACACAGACGTGTAAGGGTTGTAACAGTAACCACACTTCGTGGTAGTCTGTCCAAGAGCCCAAGTCTTGACACTCCTCAATTAGAGATGTCTCTTCTTCTCTCTGGTGAGCTCATAGTGATAACAGTTCAGATTTCAATGATAAGATAAATGTTAACTCTGTCAGACAGAAAGTGGTTCTCATCATTAAACATCCCACTCTTGTATCCTGTTGATCATGTCCTCCGCCATCAAGATACGTTAACCACCTCTGCCCGTGACCTAGTTCTGGACGTGAAAAGGACATAGAATATTCATATATATATAATAAACTTGTTACAGGGTGATAAACTCTAAAACTAACCTACTTACGTACGTCGTTAGTGTTGGTGTTGGTGGTAGTGGTGATGCCCCACATTTCGCTGTGTGAGTCGGTATCGCAAGCAATAACCAAATTGGGATACCACCCACCCGGCATGGTCTTACCATAGCATCTAGTGTCTTGGAGGGTGATGATACGGCAGCTACGACGATGAACAAGGCAGAAGGATCTGACATTGGAGATGGTTTAAGAAAAGTGGTCAGGGAAATATATATATATATATATATATATATTATTGTTTATCCTATTGCTAACAGCAATGTATGCTTTGATTGTTTAAATAAAATAACTTGATGCTTGCCATAGACAGACCCGAAAATTAATCGAATTTACTGTAAAATAGATTGTAATACAACCAAATTTCTCAATATATTCTAGCGTGTTTAGAATATTTAGTTTACAAATAGGATTTTTTTTTAGTTACAATCTTAAATTAAGTGTTACGAGTAAGTCGTGATTTTTTAATTCATATCATTTGTATTTATTTAAAAACTCATATTCTAGGACACATGGAATATGTAATCAAATAGCCTTTTTGATTCAGAATATTCGAGTGTCAAAAGTTATTGACACATTTTACAAATACCATTATCTTTCAATTTGAAATCATTCAATCAACTGACATAGGAGTTGTATTTTATTCAGGAAAAGAAGAGCATTAAATGCCTTTGGAAAGAAGGCAAGAAAGAGAAAATATTTAATAGATTTAATAATTGGGTGAATAAGAAATTTTGAATTAACTAGTAGAGTGAAAATACAGCGTGATTGATTAAATAAATGGGACACATTCATACCAAAAATGTATGCCAGAGGGAGGCGTTGTCTCTTAGATAAGATGTGTCCCACAGGCTGTTTAAAGGGAATGACGTTCAGGTGTAGCTCGAGCTATAAAAGTAAACAACACAAAACAGTCGAGTCTCCAGAGACATCCGGTTTATTCTGGCCCTGATTTCCGAGTCTTCAACTGTTTTACAGCCGTGTAGGCCTGCGCTCTTTGGTTACAACTCGTATCCCCAAGTTGGTTAAATTATTTTTAAAAGAAACACTTATGTTTACATCCTAAAAATAAAAAGGCAAACAAATTGCAGGAGTTTTTGTAGCTTTACTGGTACTCTGTCATTGAGATATGAGTCAACAAGGAATGCCGTTTACCTGTTAAGCAGAGCTCTCTTAGCATACTCTCAAAAAATTCACCTGTATTTAAGTAATAGAGCAATTCTTTTAAAAAGCATATTGAAAATACAAGTTCCATTTTGTTATAGAAATATGTCAAAAAAAAAAAGTTGGTGAGATTCCAAGCTGGAACAAAACCCGAGTCATAAATAACCAACCTGCTTTGACTCACACGCTCAAGCATTCCGGGGTCAATAGGGGGGACCAACCCATTTAAACCTTCCCTGGTCCACTAACAAGGAAACACAAAGATGTGGCGTGCATGTGGGGGACTTTTGCCAGTGTGGAGATCAAGCCGACAACCCCGTGTCATAAAATAACCTGCTGACATGATCCACGACTTCAACCTAAAATCCGGTTCATAGGAGGAACCACATTGCATAAAACCTTCCTGGTCTCTAACAAGGAACAACAAAGAATTGAATATTCTTCTTTCCTTAATTCATTCTCATTCCTTCTTTGATATATCTTACTCTTCCTTCACTCTTGATTGTTTACCACAATGATGACTCGATTAAGTGAAAATAAACGCAACAACCGTTTAGATATTATTTTCCACATCTAGTTGATTTAACCGTTTAATTAGTTTTAACCACTTTTCTTTTAAAATATGGTTTTTGACCTCTCAATTCTAATTTTGATAATAAATTTCCATTCAAGAGTATTTGCGAACAGATTTGATTAGAAATTAGTGTAATTATCTCCGTAACCATTAATTATCTATACACAGAGGAGATCACCAGACAACGAAATAAAAACATTTAAATTTGTTCACCAGATTATCCACCGATATAATGCATCTATGTTGCCCTGTTTAGGTCTGTTCACGTGACCTCATTACCCCGGCGGTGACCTGTTTAGTAAAAAGAAGTTTAAAGTTAATATGAGATTATGGTGACCTATGCTTCGGGTGGCTACGTTCTTGTTAATTAAGATGCGAGGACTCAGATAGACAATTTTATAGAGTTTTGTTGAGGGTGACCATTCCTGGAAGGAAAATTGCTCCTGTGGTGTGGTCTTTACTCCCATGGTAATGGACAGTCTTTTAGAGGGAGCTACATCATATTCACATAGTTAGATAAACTATCATGGCTTGCGCAGATTTGCTATTCGTTGTTGGGAAAATTTATGACATTCTACCCTGACTATGTTTAATAGAAGTTAATAAATTCCCAATGTTGAATCTTGTCATAAGTCCCTGCCTCATGCCAGGTAATTGTAACGAGTAATTGGGGTTTTACTCATAACAAATTGTCAGATTTGAACAGCAGTACATACCGTTGTATTTGGAAGGAAAAAGCTTTGCGAGAACTTCCTGTGTGTCCAAAAAGTTAATGTATGACCAATATCTATACAGATTGCAGCTGGACAAACCTTTTGACCAGGTGTTTACTCTGAGGTGTACAAAATTAATACAACGTTGAAGCCTGTAATAGGTATGTATTTAACAAATGAGGACACAAGTTACTGTAACAAGGCAGCATTTGAACAGCCAGTACATACCGTGTACTGGAAGAAATGTTTGCGA
>NW_025785769.1:0-25268 GCF_021130785.1 Homalodisca vitripennis | reverse complement strand
TTTTTATAACTTTTAAAAGGAAATTCTGGCGGCCACCAAAAAAGATATTGTCTGTATTAAATTATCAGGACAACCATCGGAACAGTATTTTCATCTTTTATACGTCATCTCAAAATGGGAACATTGAATTGTCAATTTTTTCCTTTGGGTGCACTCTTGCCTTTTGTTACATGATAACTAAGACAATCTTAAAGTGCCCTATGGTATTGACATGGACAGAATAGATGTATGATTCGTCCATATAAAGGAACATTTTGTGATAATTGAATCCTTTTGAAAGAGAAAACTGAAAGGCCATTGAACGTCAGTTCTTTTTGTTGGAGCTCTGCAGGCTTTGAAGGCTTTATTTACCATGATTGATGGGCTCTCCTCGGGCACTCACCAGACTATTAAATTGCGATTTCCTCTTCAAGAAAAATACATTTACCGTGTTGAATCTTCGGTATTAATATAGAGGTTGTCACATAATAAGCTTAATACAACATTTAATGAAAGTATCGTGTTATTGTTTATTGAATTTTACTAAGGCGTATCAATAATTATTTCTGAAATATGTTTTGTTCCAAACAGAGGAAAATTAAATGCCTTGAAGAAATTAAAGGTACTCATTTTAAATGGCCATGGAAATCTTAAAGGAAAGCTACTGTAAATTTTTCTTATAAAGCGCACATTACTTCTACTTGGCTTAAAACACACGTTGTATGTGGCCACCTTACTTATACAATAAATAAAAGAAACCTAGTATTGGTGTAATAAATAAATTTAATTGTATTGTATTGTTCTTACAAATGACTAAGTGTTACTAAATTAGTTTCATCTCTTTATCTTGGCCATGGAATACTATATATAATATTTAGTTTGTATTAATGGCAAAATTGCCGAATTTAAATTTCATTTAACATTGAATCACAAAAAGTACTAGCTCCGCAGGGAACTCGAACCCGGATATCTCTCATGCTTGCGGCGTGAAATGTGCTACCATTACACCACAGAGCCATTCACTTTGTACATTTCATTTATTTTGTATTATGGGGCAGTATCTTGGTGTAGCGTTAAAGAACATTTTACTTGGTTGTTATGGTTCCATGAAGGGGAAACGATGTAAATCGAAGATTAAAGAAATTTGTTAAAAAAAAACTTTTTGAAGAATCATGTGTATAATTATTACTACGGTACATAGTAACACTTTACGGTTCTAATAATATGTGGTATAGGCTTGCAAATTGTGCTCTGACAATCACACACCTTGGTATTCCTTGAATATTCGAAAAATGAAATTCATAATAAAGGAAATCGAATCATTTTGGGCTGCGCTAATAAATTGTGTGGAGGTTAAAATGGAAAGGTATAATTGGACTAAAAGAATTATTTTTTAGTTTAGTGTATAACAATTATTAATTTTATAGCGTCATAAAATCTGACCATAAAAATTGTTATATCTTCGTCAGATAATGGAATAAGAAGGACACTGAATGTCACGTGTAAGTTGGTGGTTAGTCAACTCAGCGCTTGTTTACAATTATGTTGTCAGAAGATTGGTTTTAAAATAAGATAAATATAGTTTATTAAAAATTGTAACCCTTTTGATTACATCCCATTTCGACCTCCACCAAAAACTTGCGCAGCTTAACGTTCGCTTTCTTTCTTACAGGGAAACTTTCTGTTGATTAAAAAAAAAAAAACATCACCTGCAAGTACAATTCGAATAGGTTCTCGGCTATATTTGGGTTTTAGTTTATAGTACTAAGATTTAATAACTTATATTCCAACTGCTCTAGAATTGACACTGTAAATATTGGGTGAGGGCTGAAGTAGGGCCTGCACGATAAAAATAACCGTTTTAGGCTTTACGATCACTGGATGAAGGAAGGGGAAGGGTCACAGCTGTTACAATTAAACTAAATTAGACAACACTGGCAAACAACTGTGACACTTGCGCCAGATACAAGGGGCTGTGACCTCTTGACCTTGCCTCGGCTAGGTTTGGAAAACTGTGTTAATCTATACACAACTCGTGTGTTATAAACTTAATAAGTTGTTAAGTTATATAGATACTAGTGTTACGAAAATTCGTTTATGCAAAATTTACAAAAAACCTGAAACACGACATATTCGTTATATAATATCTGCTCGGCCTTCTATGAGTTTTTCAAATACAAATTTGCGGCTAAAGATGACAATTTCTCATCCTCACATCGTCGCTTTGATCAAGGAAATTACCGTCAAACAAAGGGAACAGTATTTATATGAAGCATTATTAGCACTCTGACAATTCGTACTACTATTTAATGTGATTTAATCTTTCTCCCCCTTCAAAAAGAGAAAAACAATATTGATCATAGATGGATGGAAGTTCGTTTGCTGCGTTAGGCTTAAACCGTTCGCCGATTCATAAAACTACTCACCCAATCCATTCCCCCTCCCGTACCACGCCCCGGGACATCCTCCATTATTGTTCATTTTCTCATTACCCTGAAACTACAATGT
This sequence comes from Homalodisca vitripennis, assembly GCF_021130785.1. Taxonomy (NCBI): domain Eukaryota; kingdom Metazoa; phylum Arthropoda; class Insecta; order Hemiptera; family Cicadellidae; genus Homalodisca; species Homalodisca vitripennis. The sequence continues at coordinate 22,781 of NW_025785769.1, read as the reverse complement.
TGACGGCCTGGAAATTTTGCAAGAATCCCATGGAAGCCCCCCTTAGTAGATTTTAGGAAATCTTTTGAGGTACGTAAATAAAAACAACAAAAACCCAATGTGTGTATAAATTGTTGTTAACTCATAGGTAAAACAGCATTGTATATTCAATACCAGATGTTATAATACGACGTCGAATGGCAATTAAATAAGAGTAAAAGCAATCTATTCGTATAGACTATTACCAAGAATTTATTGATTTATTTTACAGCGGGATTTTATGGTATTGATTTTTATATTCACTATGTTTCCATAAAAGAAAAAAAAAATAAAAGGGGACACTTTATATTTGCCTTTTGTTGGCCTGAAATGCACCTGAATATACGGGCTCTGCTACCACGTGCTTTCATTTTTTATTTACATATTTGGTTAAAAAATAGCGGATATTTACAATAATAAACACACGTGTTGCTAATTCTCAATCCGCTAAGACCGTTTTAATATTAGCGCATAATTATATACCCTCTACCAGTCCAGATTTTAAAGCAAAGTGGTTGTAAATACAGCGTAAACATGACTACTGGTTATCCTATATGGTTTAAAGGTTGGGGACTGTAAACAGATTTAATATTCCTTTTATTACAGTTGACCTTCGCAGATACCAAATTTTTTAATTTCAATAAATATATTTTTTATATCTCATACAATGTATTACAAGATGCGATTTCAGGCAAACGATGTGAAAACGTTTAAGTAATGATTTTCTATATCAAGGGACTGTTTTGGTCAGTAGTTTATAAAATATGCGTAGTGCGGAGGGCGTTCAGGCTCAAAGTGGTAAGTAGAAAGACAGGGAAAAGTTGTGACTGGGATCAGCCTGACCGCTCAAGATCTAATCCTGCCAGCTTTCCTGGTCTGGTTTTTGTTATGACATCTCTGTTTTTCTCGGCTGGCGGCCACAACAAAAATTCTTCAAATGTAATGAATTTTATTTCTTATTGTAATAGGACCTTTACTGCAATCATTTCTTTTTCTGTAAACATGTGTTACTATATATATAAATTACTACCCCAGAAAGACCGTGATATTAGGGTACAAGAAATTAACTCAAATTTATATAAAAAACTTAAAACAAACAATTTTCTATTCTTACAGGAGTTTAATTCTTTGATATTCGCGCGCGCTCTTACAGATCGCAAAATCGCGTGAAACTTTATGGAGTTATGGATAAAACCATTTATTGTTCATTTGATATAAATTATACAATTCTTGATCGGCTCCATACATATCAATTTATTAAACAAAAGTTCTAAAACTGTTTTGCACTGTGGAAAAAATATCATAGCATCTTTCAGACATTACAATACTTAATAAATAAAAAATAAGGCCTAATTTAATTTTTTTCAAAAACATTGACATCACAAATAAGTACTTGCTCCGCCGGGACTCGAACCCGGAGGGTCTCTTATTATCCGGGTAAGTATGCTCAAAAACCAAAATAGGCCCTTACTTTTTACCTAATTTAATTAATTTGTATTTAGCCGTATCTCCGTCATAACGTTTATTGGAACATTTTAAATTAGGCTATTGCCTATTTATACAAAATTTGATTTATTGTGAATTAAAAGTCGTTTTGGACGGGAATCTGGTCTTCCGGGTCATATTGGTTTAAACGCAGTATGGACCAAAATACAGCCAATATACAGAAAATAATTGAATCGTAAAAAGTACGAGCTCTGTGGTGTAGAGATAGCACCACTCACCCGGCAACGTGAGGAGATCCGGGTTCGAGTCCCGGCGGAGCTGGTAATTTTTGTGTAAATTCAATAAAACTATGTATATATATATAGTATATATATTACACACACACACACACACACACACATCACACACACATAACAGCACACACCCACACACACATATATATATAGTTTTATCTGTCAATAAAGAATGAATTACAAAAGAAAATTTAAATTTTAGAGTTTTTAAAGTGGAATGTATGGTTAGTCAGGAGTTAAAGCAATGTTCCTATGTTATATATTCATACTCTAATATACATACACAAACAAATTATTCATAGGATTTTTAAAGTAGTATTATAAATGGATGCATCGTTTTGTTGGATAATCGTTTTGAATCACAATGTGTTATACAATACATGATTTATTTCCAACATCTGTTATCATCCATTAAGTCAATGTTTATTATCAGTTTATTAATAAGGCTTTTTAACACCTGTGTTTTAAAGGACACCAACCTGGAGCTTGTTTTAGGATATAAAAATTTTACGGGGTTCCAGGTGACGTGACCTGTGTAAATTCATTGTCCTTTCGGGCACAGCTTTATAGTTCAGCGTTTGGTTTGTGTTTTACTGCCTTTAACAGAAACGGCGGGCAACAGTTGTGAACACTAACAGGCTTTGCTAGCTAAGTTTTATCGTTTATATTTTTATATGTATCCTTTCCCTCCCTCACTCACGCCCCCTGTGCCCACCTGAAAAATGGTCGGAAAGTTTTCATGAACTTAGTAAAAGGTTCAGCATCATTTCAGCAAAGGAGGTAAATTATAGACCATTAGTCAATCCTCACTGATTTAATTTCCGTATCACCTTATAAAAATTCTACTATCCAAGATGAAAAGTAGTGTCAAGAGAAACCTTGTATTCATGAAGTTCACTTGTATAAACGAACCAGTCAGTTATTGAATTAATAGGAAAGTGTACTTCCTTATTACAGAAGACATCCGAAATACAAATCATGGACATCTCATGTTATACTGAGTGGTTTTGGTCTTATTCAAAGGAGGGGGCCGATCCCTTTTTAAGCCTTATTTTGTCCTATCCTCATGTGCCATTGACTTTTGCGAAGATCTTAATGAACAGAAAAAAGTGGGGTGTCGACAACACCTACAAGGTCGATCGTACTGATAAAAAAGTGCTTCGGTCTTCAGACCGGATTTGTTAACCTGCGCTAATCTCACTCCACACTCAAAATGCAAACGTCTCAGTCATCGACCGACAAGTATAGGCTTGATACAATCTAATTTTTAGGACCCTTAGATAGCCATAATTTACATTCAAAGTCCAAAGATGGAGAAAACTCGGGAACCTATTTTGTAAACTTTGATTCCGAACGAGTGAGGTAACTACCTGACTACATTCCTGAAAACGTACAAATATTTTAAAAAATGTTTATTGGTAATAATCTTATATTCATAAGTAATTTATTGATTAATTTTAAGGCGAAAGCCTATCCAAAATGAACTAATTATTTATTTGTATCTTAGGAAGGATTGAGCTATGGGTGTGATAGTACATCATTCAAAGCGGAAAAGACAGTACTAGGATTGGTAAACTGTCCTTTCAATAGATGTTCTTTATCTAGCTAGGATGGGCTTCAAGGATTGCTCTCATTGTCTTCAAAAAGCGGTGTGGAATGGCGTAAATGGGCACAGTGAGTCCCACTGGGATGAGTTTTATTACTTTAAGGTGGTAGTTAAAATTGGATATTTTTTTTTGTTTAATGGGGGGAAACAATATTGGAAAAAATAAATTATTTATTCTTAATACTATGGACCTATGCCATCAAGATAAGATTGAAATAAAGTCCATTGGTCTCTTTATGGTATAAGAAATGTGTACCTATTACTGATTTTTATTTCTATAATAAAAAAAGATTTGAGTTTTATAATATTTATTTCTAAAGACAAAAAATAAAAGACATAACACGAGTTAACTGTTAAAATCTAATCTACCTTTTGGTTTTACCCTGTAATTTATTGATTATTCTTTGTTTTAAGTTTATTTTTGACGATGGCTTAGTTCCAAAAGGATAATATGAGTTCAACCAGAGTTTTCACTTTGACTTGTGCAGATGTGACCTGTGTGTGATCTTGCATTCTCTACAGTGACCAACGGCTGCGTTAATTTATCCCGTCCAGACATCATGTTTGGCTCTCAGTTTTTTAGTCACAATTCCTTACCACACGTTGTAGGGTTTAATTACATATTTAAGTATTACGTTTTTTAATTTTTTACACCTTGAGGATAGTGGGATCATGTAAACCTTCGAAACCTAAGTTATATAACTTATGAGTGCACACACACACACACACACACACACACACACACACACACACACACACACAACACCCACACACACCACACACACACACCACACACACACACACACAACACACACACACACACACACCCACACACACACACACACACACACACACACACCACGCACGCACACACACACTTATAGAATTATATGAATACATATATTTTTGTTAATAAAATATATTATCCAATATATTTGATTTTTATTATAATTTTTTTAAAGGTAACACTGTATAGCAAGTTTACCATTACTACTTCAGTATCCTTACCTTACAAGTAAATAAATATTAATTACTATTAATAATTGTAAATAATATGAATTACTATAGATTATATAAAATAAATTATGGTATTCCGTTGTATATTTCCTGACCATTTAGCGAAATTACACAAAAATACACTGTTATGTATTTAACTCTTCTTTAGCTCCTGAGGGACAGAAGGTCGGTACGTGCGCTACAGAATCTGGATTTGAGTAACTTGTAAACAAATAAATCTCGCGTAGTCGCAAACGTCCTCGGGAGCGGTGGCGTAACTAACGCCCAAGGCAACCAATGCGGTGCATTGGGGCGCAGGCCCCTGCAGGGGGCGCAGGCCCTAGAAGTGCGCAAAAGTGGTTTTTTTTTTTTTTTTAATTGAAGCTAAATTTGTGGGGTAACAAGAAACATTAGACCACCCGAGTTGTATTCGTTATTCTAACAGTACAATAGTATGAAACTATTAAAATCACTATTTAAAAATATTCTCATGATGAGTATATTTGAAATGAAATATGATAACTAGTCCACTCAAGTATAGGTTATCTGCGATGTTACTATGGCCGGACTGATACGTTCAGTTTTGAATGTTGGGACACTACTGAGCCGCGCGCTGTCCCCACAACTCAGTTTTTACTTCGTAACTGCTGCGCATCTCAAGGTTTCATGCGGCTCATGTAGTAGGCCGCCTGCCCCTCCCCTCTCGGGTGTGCCGGGTGACTGGGCGAGTTCCCAAGTCTCGGAGGGGGAGGGGTGGCCGCTGCGCCACTCACAGACTAGTCACCCTGTCCTGTCAGTCGGTCCTTGTTAGAAATAGTATTGTGCGGTTCAGTAGTGTGAGGTTTTTATTACAAAACAATTTTGTGCTGTGTATTTGTTATACAATTTAAATCAGTGGATCCGTTTTTACCGTATAAATTTGGTGCGTTTTTAATGGATTTCGTTTATGTTAGTTTGTGTGATTGAACGAAATGGACGGAAACAAAAGACCTAGGGGTTTTGCCGAGAGAGTTCCGGAAAAGGGAAAAAAACAAGAATAAGAAAAAGTGAAGAAACATACCAAAGATTGACACGTTTTTTAAAAAAACGGGGGGGATTTTGCTGCTACCTCTCAAAGTCAATCAGGGGGTGACGATGGTGTTGGTGAGAATGAATGTGGGCTTTGGGCGGTAAAATATCCACGTCAGAAGATATCGTCGAATTGAATGTTCTTGCCGATAACCAAACTTCAGAATTCCACCAAAATGTGAGTAAGTCTGCTGATTTAAATATTACTTATTACTGCTCCTTCTACATCAGCAACTGGCGGGAAGTATTTCAGTACAAGAAAAATACTGATGTCTTTGGTATAATCTGCAATGTTTGGTGGAGTTAGAGAGTACCGACATAGCTCTTTTCTCAGAAGATATTAACATTGATGAATTGAAAATCTCGGATTTTGAACTCCGAACCGTGTAGACCTCAAGGGCCATTCCCTTAAAGGACACTTAAAAAAAATTAGATCCTTTTCGAAAGATTATTATTTTTCCGGAAACGAAAAAACTGGTCAAAAAATTGAGCGCTTTTTGGCTTTGTTACTCTCCGTCTTTAAATGGCGTGTATTGTGAACCATGTTGGGCTGTGTGCTAAACAGACTTTGATTTAAAAAACTTTAACAATGCATTGGTCTTACTGGGAAATATTCAATGATTGGAGAAAACTGTCAACAAAAATTAAAGACCACGAATTGAGTAAGTGCCATATTAATGCATGTATCGCATATTGAATAAGAAAAAATAATAGAGATATCCAAAACACTCTTTGTCTATGACAAAAAGAACAAGATGAAACTGGTTTTGAAGTAATAAAGAGAATTTTTGGATGTTATCATAATCAATGTCAAAACCGGTAATCTAGCTCTTAGAGGTCATCGATCTGAGAGCATAAAAAATGTTAAGAGTGAGTCCAGGAAATTTTCTGAATAATTATTGATTCTCCTTTCTAGATACGACCCTATTTTTAAAGAATCACCTGGAAAACGATGATAGTAGGGTAAAATACTTAAGCCCTTCAATTCAAAACGAGGCTTATTCATTTGACATTTCATCCAGATTTTTGAGTGAAATATTGACTGCTGTTCAACCAGTCTCCATTTTTTTCTCTCATTTTAGATACTACACAAGACATTTCGAAAATTGATCAGTTATTCAATAATCTTAAGATATGTTTTAGACAAACCAGGCCTAAATCAAGCTTGTGATAATGGAATCCTTTTTAGGCTTTGTGCAAGTACTAGACCAGTCAGCCGAAGGACTAGAGGATCTTGTTAGTTTAATTTATAGAAGAAACAGAAAATATCTTGTGATTAGTGCCGAGGTCACGGATATGATGGGGGGGGGCCCCCCCCCCGCTTCTGTCATGGAATGGAATTCTACACAGGACTGCAGACCAGAATAAAATTCAATGTCTCCTAACGCTGCAGTATGTCCATTGTGCTAGTCACAATTTAAATTTAGTTTTTAAACGACAGTGGTGAAATCGATATTTCAGAGAGTTCATCATTCTATGGATACAATAAACCAGTTATTTATGTATTTTTCGGCCAAAGCCTACCAAGATGGCAATGTTTAAAAGAGTTGACCGACTCCTGTTGTTTTCAAGTTAACCTTGAAAAAACTCTGTCCTACTAGGTGGTCGTCAAGGTACGACGCTTTACTATCAATCCAATTGTAAATTTTGTCGCTGTGCTGAAGTGTCTATCGAAAATTATTTTGACTTCAAGCAAGAACAATGGAAGTCGCAAGAAGCAACTGGTCTTATAAAGGAAAATGTCTTCTTTTGAGTTTGTTTTTTGATGTTTAGTGTTTCCATAACAAGTCGAATTTTTTAGAAAGAAATATGAAAAGAATATCCAAGATCCACGTTTCGGATAACATTAAAAACCCTACAGAGGTCCCTGACGTTTTAATCTAGGACGATTGGCAAAGGACTTTATCTCCCTTCCAGAAGTGTTTTAAATACTGTGAGGAGCCAAAACACTGACCGAGGTAGGGGAATTCAGACGATGTCCTAGATCAAGCTCAGTGAGGGTTAGCTTGCTTAAGTGGAAATATTTGATTACGTCTAATGGTTGGACCCCTCCACAAACGTGTAAAAATGAAAACAGGTAAAGGGACTTTTTTTGACGATAACTTTCTACAGTTGGACTGTATGGAGTTTAGTGATCCTGTGCATTGCTGTTTAAAGTTAGGGTATTTGGTCGTGAGAGCCTGTTGATATATTTTAATTTTCACAGTTATGATAACACGAAACGGTCTAAATTCTATGTTATGTTAGTTATAACTGGGACTACGTTCAGTTTTGTGTTGTCTAAAAACCCAGATAATTTGTTTACTGGTTTTCTGGACGGATTATAAAAACAATCAGTATCAGTCAGCCTGATATCTTGAACTTTTTGGTAATAAATAATTATGAATCTGATGATGGAGACTCGATGCTTTAGTTAAACGAACGTACAGTCCATTTGCATGTTAGAAATATAGGCCAAACAAAGTACGACAATTCAGAAAGTAATAAAATAAAGTCAATAAAAATCAGCCAGCTGGGCTGATTATCTATTGATTGAAAATAAGTTTATTTTCATTCCAAGTGTGCCAAACGTTATGTTACTGCATTTTCATTAATGTTTTCTATTACATTTTACCCGTGGGTGGACATTGTGGCAAGTAGTTGTGGAAAGGTCTTTTTCCAAACTGAAAAATTATCATATTAAGAACTACTTAAGAAATTACTATAAATTCTATGTCCAATACTAGAGACTGTTTGTGACCTTAGTGTTAATTAGTATTGAAACCCATGAGACGATAGACTCGGGTCTTTAGATGTTAAAAAAGGTTAGACTAGGACGGTTCCTAGAAACAAAGAGCCGTAGTGAGGCTTTTGTCAGTGGGGGAAGTTGGGATGTCAAGGAATTAAAAACCTCTCAATTATAAATATGTCTATGGTTTCATGTTTAGGCATAAAAATTTAAACATTAACAGGTATAAATGTTTGGTTGGACGCTTCTTAAATAATCATTTTATAATGTCCACTGAATAAATGTAAAATAAATGTAAAAAGTAAAAAAAAGGAAACGTAGTAGTCTTATTTTATCGTTTCCTAAAAAGTGTACCTAATAAAAATCTAATTTGAATAGTATTGTAAATGTGATCCTAGTCTTGTTAAGTTTTAGCCCTAATTGAAATGTTATATACCATAATCTTTGACAATCAAAAACATGATAAATGTAACAACAAAAAAAAGAATATTTCATCATTGGTATGTTCAACATTTACCAGGTGTTTTCTGCTCAAAATTTATAACATTAGTGTTTACGGTTTACCAATTAACCAGGGTGACTTTGAAATGAGTTGATCTTAAATTTTACTAAAGTTTTGAAAAACTTATATGACCAAGAAATACAAACATAGATAAAAAGGTACCATAACAATCATTAAGTTTTAATAATCCATTGATTATAAAAACACTTTAAAAAAATTAGGAAATACCGGTCCATTTTTGACAGGATGATAAACCTAAAAATAACCTAGTGATGATCATTATATCTCTATCTCTAAATTTGGATTAAGGAGATTGATAACAATGCCGTATGTAGCGAAGCAAGTTATCCAGTGAAGGACTTGACATTGGGGCGCCAATCAAAACTAGTTAACGCACACTAGGTCCTCGGAGGGATAAAATTTGGAACATATTCTAATTGCCCATCTTCATCAAAATCTGGTCCCTTCGGGACGGGACGGCGCCCGCCGAGGGAGGGCTTAGGTGAAGTTAAAAGCTGTGGACTACGTTTTGTCAGTGTCACTTGAAATGACAACAAAATAGAAACATTACCTATCAGGAATAGGTTTCGTATGTAAATGATTAACCTTTTTCGATATTAAAAAGAGCCGATATTATCATTTTTCTTTTTAACTTTAGCATTTTATTTATAATACTTCTAAATCCGTTAGAAAGCTCGTCTTTACAAGCAATGTATGATTGTGTGGAGTGTTGTATTCCTACAGTCGGAGTTAAATTGGAAACAAAATATGTAGAGCGTAATTGGAATTCATTTGAAACGGTAATTAGAAGTATTTCTATCCACACCAGGGATGGGAGGAGTGGTCAGACGATTCCTCATGACAGTTATCGCCGTAGTAAAAACATGTATGGTGAAAAATTTGTGTTGTTGTTTCATGTAATAATAATTATTTGCGCTTTATAACTCTATAAATTATGATTTGTAGTATGATACTGTTTAGTAACTATTTACAACAAAAGGGCAATTTAACCAAAGAAATATTAAACATTTATTTTTTTTGACTTTCCTCATTTTGGCTTTAATACAATTCATTCTTATAAATGAGACATTACTAACAAATTAGTTTTCTCCGTTACAGTATACTCAAAGTATTTTAAGTTAATATCTAGTAGAAAAAATAAAAAATCGCACAATAGCTTTTAATTTTCATAAACATTTTAAGATTGATAAAACATTATTGCATTATAGACCCTCTTCATTGATTTAATCAAAATTGATTTTCGACGATTTGATAATGGAAAAATTGAGTAAAAGTAATGTGGCGTGGTATTATATTAACCAAATTTCTATTTGTCCGCTGGTTTCATGTTTTAATATAATTATTTCACTATAACTCACATATTATTTAGATCAAAAAAGCAAATAAAAACTTTACCCAGTTCTAGAGTGTTCCCTAGACCCACCTATCCCACTTTTCTAAATCTTTATATACTATAATATATTTAAAATTATAAGCTAACCGTCAACATTTTAGTTTTTTGTTTGGTGGCCTAATATTATGTTATATCTCATATCAAAATCAGTCCTTGAATTATAAAAACATATATGATGATTTGAAAACAAATTATGTTAAAATTAACTTACTGGATTGTGGAATCAAATGGAGTAATTGTTAGTTTTGTTTGATTGTTTGTGGTTATAATAAAAAATCATATTTCAACATTAATGTTATTGGAAGTTTTTATTCTGGTTCAAATCGAGATTAATTGACAAATGTTTCTGTTTATAAACACAAATAAACCAATTCGAAACTTATAATGCGTTGTAACACAATGTGGCTGGGCCGGGTAGTTGGCCGATGAAACATCCGCGCGGTTTGCACATTAGCACCATGCCGGCACTCGGTGTGTGGTTATTGTAGCCTAGAACATAGAAGTGGTGTTGGCAAAATTTCCAGGGGCAACCTGCTTGTCGCGTTCCGCTTTCGTATTAATTGCGTATAACATTTAGTGGCGGAACTGGTAGTTACTTGTTCACTTCAATCCGTTGTTGCATCTGGTATAGGAGCTGTTAGACGTCACGAAGTTTGAGTGACAGAGTTAACCTGTCCACTGTAGGGTTATCTAAAATAAGCTGTAGGGGAGATTACTATAACGCAAGAGTGCATGCTGTGTCAAATACGTTTGTCCACAGGATTTCAATACTGACTTCAAGTCTATTATTTACTTTGCCTATATAAATAGATAATAATAACAAAACAGTAAATTTCATTATAAATCGTACATGATCTGCACGCAGTTTGTTTACAAATTGATGGATTTAGTATTTTCTCGTTGGTTAAATCATGGTTATCCATTATTGAACAATAGGTAATATTCGGCAAATGCTCACCCAATTATCTTTGGGTGACAGGTACCATTTTCCAAACTCAACTATTTACTCAATATGGAAAATGAAGCCTTTATTACACATCTTTTCATAGTTCTAATAAGGTCAGTTCTTTTTCGAGATATCGTGCTGACAGGACAGAAATGAAAATTTTCACAAGCCCTGTAACGATTTTTAACTATTGTTTTATATTTTATTTAGCATACTATACTAATTACCATACAACGTATGAATCGATCGGAATGTATTGTTTAATTTATAATTATTCTATCTATTCTTCAGTTAAGTATGGCTCTATCACTGTAAAATTATTTTTATAATTTTGATTTTATTATTCTATAGTACACTATTAAATGTTAGGAAGTGGTGGTAGGAATATTTTGTACCAATTATTTAGTAACTTCGTAAACCCATATTTTGGGAAATGTTTCCAGATTATATTGTACCCTTTCAACAACTGGTATTCAAGCTGCGTAAGCGAGTATGCTGAGAATCACTTTATGGACTCCGATTTGGCGTGGGCCCCGTATCGGAGAATGTTTTCGTGTCGATGCCTTTGTAGGTAAAAACGTCTGTTGAGCTATGGCCATCTTTGTTTATTTATTTAGGTGCCACTGTTTACCTTCAAACGTGTATTTTCCTTTCGAATACCGAACTAGGGAGATTACTTTTATATTTATACCACCCGCGAACATGACCAGCCATTGTCATCGCCAAGCAATTCCTACAATAAAGTAAGTAATAATTCTTACGTTTAAATTTGAACTTTCAAATTTTATTTGAATATAGTGTATCTACCACTTCTTATTCGATATTAAACACAATTTTTTCCCCTGCATTCTTGAACTCCCTCTATGATGCATATATTTAAATGAAAATGAATGACAGTTTTATTCCAAATATAATACAAATGAATACAAACATGGAAATTTATGGAAATAATAACACACTGTTTCCAGTACATTGTAATTAGTTAAAAATATTAAAAATACATATTCAATTATAATTGTACATCAATTGAGATTCAGTTTTTAATTCAGTATTATCATATCAGTTGATTTGTAGTGGGCTTCGTCCAGAACCACTCTGATGCCACTTACTCAATAAAACAACCGTTAATGGTTTTTAGAAGGTAAAACAAATGTTGCTATAGGGAAGGATGTTCAATTTTTGTTTTAGAGAGGAAATAAAGATTCTAATTTTGATATTTTTTAGAATAATGCATTAACAGTTGTTGCGGTCTTTTTAATGTTGTCAATTAACTGTCTTATAACCCCACCTGCCTCATACAAACAATGCCATACTGCTAGTTTAGAGTGTATTTGGACCCAATATGAAATAAACCCACGCAACAAAAGCCATATAACAAAAACCACTTAAAAAGTATAAAACCTTACGTAAGTTATATTTCAATCTGATTGTAATGCAACAGGGTTTTCCACGACGGGAGTTTTGAATGTTAGAATTCCATCGAAAGTTATACCTACATATTTAGAAAGGGGGATTTTAGCTTTTCCAATAGGTTGCACAATTACAGAAAAACATTTTCATTAACAGCTACCATTATGGTTTTCTAAATTGGAGATGGGATAAAATCAAAGAGATTTATAATAAAGAAAGTTATATATTTTTATGTACTTAACACCTATATTATTTATTTCAAACCCACTGTTTTCGTAATATTAATATTCGTGAGGTTAGGGAATAAAGGATTATCTTAACTTTATCAGAATTAGATTTCAATACGCAATATTAATCTTCAATAGCAAAATATGTTACCTTTAAAAAATTGTATTAATTATTTTTTATGTTTATAATAGCCAAGAGTGAACCGTAAAAAATTTAAATAACTTGTACCTTAGATGCTTACACATATTTACTAATTTTGTTTAAAGACACTTATAAAATTGGGATCAGTAAAGTTTTGATTAAGAAATCTACAAAGACTTAATCAAAACAAATGTACTATCTTTATGAGGGGATATTTTATCACAACATATCGGATTTTTGTTTTATAGAGGACCTCTCCCTTCTAAGATACATAAATTAGGATGGTTTTTCTAATTGGTTTGTATTAAATGATAAGACATTATTAATACATTTTTTTCCAACCATATGTCGATACTAAAGATGTATACTAACAATGAACATAAAAAGGACAATATTATTCTTTCATTAATATATTTATTTATAATAGAGGGGGGGGGGGGGGGGGGGGGGGGGGGGGGGGGAATTTATATTACACATTCCCAAATTGTAATTATTATCTATTGTAAAATAAACATAGTAAATTTAGGAACATAAAACCCATTTCCCTTGACTGCATGGTTGGGGCAACATTCCAACGGTCACGTTCAGTGGGCTGAAATAAGGCCGTGAGGCGATTACAGCGCCCTAACAGGCGGGACTGAGATAACCATAAATAATCAGCTGTTTCCATTAAGGGTGCGCTCTACCACTCTGGTGAACGCTGATGCAAGGGTTTAGAATCTGTGTTCATTGTTAAGATTCATTTTTTGAGCTATTACAAACATATTTGATGTCATTTAAGTAACTATAAATATATGTTATAGTGTATTAGTTTTTGAATTTCAATCGATTCAACTTAAGCTGCACATCAGGTGGAAAGTTTTTTAAAAAAAGGGTATTTCAACGTTTCATAAAAAAAAACGCGAATTTTATAAAGAATATAAAACAGACATTCGTAGATTGGAATATAGTAAGAGTAAAACTGCAAACGGTTTATTAAAAAGTTCTGAAGAATAAGGTACAATAAGGCAGTCAATGAAAGGTCTGCAAAGCGCTATTCAACGCTGTGTCAGTGGCGCGCGTGGCGGCTTACAGCCGGAAACTGTAGGCAACATCTCCCACCACTACCTTCTGGATATTTCCCCCACACCGCTTTTCACTAGGTTATAGACGTTGTGGCCTTTCAGTGTTGGTGTTTTCTTCAATTTGTTGATTGTATAATATACTACCCCGCGCGGTGCCGGGTCCTTTCCAACGGCCATAGGACGAAACACTACTTACGCGCCACCGTTGGCGCGCCCATACTATTAATATCGTGTTCCGTGTGAAGCTCTCATATACATCTTCGTATATCACCGAAATAGTGTTGGCGAACTCTTTCCGTAACAATAAATTCGTTAACGTTTAACAACTACCTCTACCTCCTGGGGAACACTAAATTATGATAATGTTCAATATTTTTCAAAATATGAGTGACATACCTCATATGTGAGTATTTTGTTTAGTGCGAATATTATAGACCTAACTATAAATAGGTTTTAATTTGACTTAATGTATGATTGCTTCATTTGATTGTTAAACAAATCTCATTACATGAGCAGCAATTACCCATTACAACATAAAGGTATTAAAATTTAACATTTTAATTAAAATTCACTTTTTTACTTTTTACCTACAAATGGTATTGCCAGAAACTAGTTAACCCAAATAACCCTCGAGGGCTTCCTGTGAGAAACAGACAGTTTTCAAGTGTATATACCGACGAAAGTGATGTTCTATATTTTTTTCGATAATTATATACACTCTACGAGTTTTAATGACACCTAAAATCAACGTCGTAACTTAATTCTAAACATCATTATACGTCCCCAAGACGAATTTGAACGAAGTGTAACGCTAATTTAAACTGTTCGTGCGTGTTACGTCCAGGTTACTTTGCTATTTATTACTTTTACTACGTTTGATACCTTTATGATTTAAAAACGAAAGGACAATTATATTTTAACAGCGGTCAATTTCATTCAATCAATTTAATCATTGTTGACAAAGTAAGAGGACTCTCTCTTTTTTCTCCTCTCTAATGCTTATTTTTTAATACGTCTTAAAATTTCGGGGGGGGGGGGTCCGGACCCCCTGGACCCCCCCTTCGCTACGCCACCTGAGGGCAACTGATATAGTAATTCATTTAATTCACATGTATACCTATATTATCCCCCTTACAGTCATAGAGACTAGTGGTAAAAAACAAACTACAGCAACTTAAATATAACAGATAGGTCCGTAGTGTTATTAATTTCAAATGCAACATTAATATTTTTCGTAATGAGGTAATAGAAATTTGTATTTTTATAACTAAAAATGAGTTGTTTCCAAAATTTGAAGAAAGATGTTAAGACATTTAATTCATTTTGTCATCTAATCCAGTAACAGGGTGAGTGGCTCTTGTGTGTGACAAAAATTTTTGGGTATAATGCAGTGTAAATGTGATACAATGGTTGTTTAAAAAGTCTAACTCCAAAAATAGGTCTGAAAATAATTATGTTTCAGTTTTTCTAAAAAAAAACCCGTGTTTTTGTACGTAAATCTGATATTTCTCAGCAAAGTAAGTGAGCAAACTGTATCATTTTAGATTTTCCCGGTTAAATTTTTCAATTTGAAAAAGTTATCGGTCAAACCGTACGAAAAGAAAATTAAGCATCATGTCGAATTCCAAATGGCACAGTTGCTAAGTTTAAGAAAACTAAAATATCATTGAACCCCATCTTTCTTACCACACCCTGTACAACAATGAATGTGTCAAGTCTAATAAAAACTTTGCCATTTAAATAGGTCCTTTTAATCTGTAATTCGCATATGACCATAGTTAAGTATTCTGTTATCTACTTTTATCGTTTTGAATATTAAAAACACGCAAACTACAAACGATTTAAAACGATATAATAACAACTGTACTTAATTTTTATTGTTTTATAAAATGCCTCATAAAAACCAGGAATTGAAGATTACAAAAAAGTAAAGCAGTTTAAAATAATTTTGTGATGCTAGTTTACAGAATAATGGTCACAAAATCCTTTATCAATGTTTTAATTACTTATATTATCACTTTATACAGGTATTGTACATTCAATACTTATCTTGTTTTGTAAGACCAATGTCCGCAAGAATTACGTCTATTCTACCCTCCAATAAACTATTTTTTCTGCTCAATTTAGTCAAGTGTAACGGCTTCCATGGAGTTCACCTACTGAGAATACTCTGATATCACTATATTTCCGGGTTTAGTTGAGGATAATGCGCATTGAACTGCATGACAGATTTACGTAAAAAAACAAAACCGGTTTTTTTAGAAAAAACTGAAAATTATTCATTTCAGAGACCTAATTTTTTTGGAGTTTAGACTTTTTTATAACCACCATTGTATTCACATTTACATTGTCATTATAACACAAAAAATGTTTGTCACACTCACACAACCAATAGTCCACTCACCAGTATATACTCAGTGTAATATCCTTAGGTAAATTTTTATCCTATATCAATTTGCTAAGTAAAAACTGTAATTTTCTCTCATGTTGGGTCTTCTAATTTTAATGTCTTGTTTGTGACTTTGTTTTTGATGCCTGAATCTTTGTTATGTACTATTGTTCGATTCTGTAAAAGTTTAATTTGTTTTTACAAGTTATAATTACATTCTAATTTGGCAGACCCACGCACAGAGAGTGACGTGTACTGTCGTGTATTGTCGTAATATATGAACTGAGCATCATAAAATACTGTAATTTTTTAATATACTGTTGCTGGTAGCGTGCTTAGTTAGTCTTAAAAAATCTTAATGTGATCTGATAATTCTAAAAAACATGAAAGAATCGATTATATATTACAAGAAATTTTTGGGTTTGCAATTTGTATCAAAGAATTAATAAAATTAAGTTAGGTTTGTTGATAACATTACAATTATTTTAAAATTTTCTATGGATTTTCATAACAATTCCTGCCTTGCCCAGTTTTTCCACGTATTCCAGATCGTAGACACTACTGACCTGAAAATAATCACTGGAATGATTACGTTTATTTCTGTTCATTTTCAAATATTATCAGTAACCGAATTTAAATTACACAAAATTAAATATATTTTTACTAAAACGTTTTTTTATGCATAATAATAAAAGTATGTTGTACCAACGAGTAACGTAGGAAAATACCGTTACAGTTTCATACTGAAGTAGAAGCCGATCTCCACACTACGTGCGCGAATGGTTTGGTTACGAGCCGAACGCATTTTCTTTCAGCAAAATAGCGTGAAATGCTTCGTAGTAGTGATGGGTAAATCGAATTCAAGAATCGAATAGTATTCGAATACAGCCAGAGTATTCACAAATTCGAATACATCAAAATGAATTCGAATACTATGAAATGAATACAATTTCTCTTGGAAGAAATGAATTCAAATCCTGGATTATTCGTTTATTCTAAAATAGTATTCAAATAAAATTCCAAGAGCTGTATTCGTATTCATATGGGGTTTAAAATGAATACATATAAGAGACTTTGAAAAGGAAAAATAAATTAGGGGAGATTCATAATTTGAAAAAATAATTACGAATTTATAATACTTGAAAAAATGAATCATTATTGAATTTAAAAATACATATTAATTATTAAGAGTTACAGTGCCTAAGCAATAAATACGAATATGAATAAATTATTTTATAATTGTTGTGAAAAAACAAAATATATATTGAGGTTACTTCCTGCTTCAGTCTATTTCTAACGGTAATTAGTGACAAGACCTGCTGTGGAAAATAGTCCTTTCAGACGGAACTGAAGTAGGCAGGTAAAACAAAGATATTTCTTCTGCAGTTTCGTATATCCAAAGGGTATGACTTGTTTATACGGGAGGCACCAAAAAGCCCAAAGTATTCGAATACCATATACGAATAACAAGTGGTGAATTCGTGACAAACAAGTGAAAAACCCAGGTAACAATAGATCGCGGAAAGTGAAGTAATACAGTCTAGACCTGCTGCTTAGAAACGGTCAGCTGAAGCAAAAAGTAGTCGAATACAATGTATTCGAATACAGGGTGAACTTCGAATACACTGTATTCGATACTTTAAAGTATACGATTCTCCCATCACTACTCGAAGTCCCCGATACTCGGAGTCCCTCCGCTCCGGCAAATGTCGGAGGCGCTCGGTAAGTTCCGATCCCTTCCACAGCAACTACTCATTGCCCTCCCTACAACCTATTTTGCCCGAGCGCTCCAAGCGGATTTTTGAATATCTACGCGAATTTCTGGCCTGTGGTAGAGCGCACCCATAACAGCCGGTGCCGCATGATGCCTCGATTGTTCCGTCGATGGCTTTAAATTAAAATTCCATTAGCAGCCAATGTAATGGGAAAAGGCAATTATCAGCATGATGTTGCCACACCCGCCATGAATACAACTATCAACTATCTGATACCACCACCGCACAATTCCTTCTTTTTGAGTTCTTTACTAAATTCGAGATTTACACTATTATGGTCTGAATTCCTTGCTTCCTTAAACTTGAGTTTGTACAAGTTTGATTCTGTTTATGTACTGCCCCAGTACGGGTTTCTGTTCCATACCAATTTTGATCTGTGTTACTATCTTACGAATCTTGGTATAGAGTTTCAGCTTGCAAGCTCCATACAAAGATGAAACTAATAAAATCTCAATAGAAGAATGTTTCCATCGTAACATATTACTAGCTTAAAAGCTGACGACTACTTCCTCACCAAGATTACAACTGGATAGCTTCTGCATAAACCAAATAACACATTCATTTGTTGTTTAGTTGTTCTCTGACTATATGGCATTAAGAGTTCGTATCGAAATGTATTCGTTGCTGACTAATTTTGGATCTCTTCAGACGAACGTTTGTACTTCAGGTGTGCAAAAGAGTCAAGTCTGCGACAGTGGTACATTTCAGACTCTGAAGTGGGTGAAATGAGCCTGAGCTCAACATTCACAAACTATTTTCATAATCTTTAAAGAAGATCTTTTGGTGAAGAACCTTAATAGAATATTATTAGTAATTCACTTATAGATTCGCGTGTTAGCACCAAGCTTTACAAGATAAAATTCTGGGTAAATATCTCACCAGACGTATACAGGCTTATACCTGTTGTGGTTATCTCAGATACAAGCCTGGTTCCAGAGCTGTTTCATAAAACCCCCCACTCATAGAATTTAGTTTAGAATACAATTTAATTAATTCATCTGGAATTTATTCGTAAGAATATTATTGTAATTTCTATATCACAATCGATGTTCTTGGACATTTAAAGAAGGGTTATAAGAACCACTTTTTTCTCATATAAAATTAAGTTCTTGGATATGAGGGATACTACTCACATTATTTTGTATTTGGTCGTTCCTGTCACATATGTGTTTAAATATATGTAATTTGTGAAGACTCATACCACCACAATTTGCTGCCCTCGTAAAAATTTCCAAAACTCTGCTCGCTCCCTCACTTTTAAACCCACATGTTAAAGAACACAAGAAGGAAAATCTTTCAGGTATCAAATAGCAAAAAATAATACACTCCCGATAGGTTTAATTAGCTTATATATTGTTAGGAGGGACGTAGGTTAAAAAATGACATTCTATGTAGATAAAGATAACTGGAACAGTATAAAAGCTCAAGTGGGCTGTTCTTTTATTACTACAAAGTTAATTAATAACTGTATAAATATTTTTGCAATAATCGGGTCGGATCTTTTACGTCTCATGGTCTGTAATTAATCATCTAATGTGACAGAAATTAAGTCATACATAGCTTTGCTGTTACTACCTCCTGAGATTACACTTTCGTGTATTAATTGCCATTTAAATATATAACCTTACTATTGACAGTCCAATTTTACGTTACAAGTGGCACCACTTTATCGTTTCTGCAAGTAAGGGGATCCAACTGTGTGTTATTTCACACAATACCGCATTTATCTGATTTTCTCCTCAACTTACGGCACTCATTAACAAGAATAAATTGCCAACACTTCTTCACAACTGACGGAAAGTCTAGCGAGAGGCCTTCTGTTCACAAATTATATTTCAAATTTTACTGGCCAATGGAGTTCAACTAAACACGATCTAACAACAATTAAAATACAAATACTAGTAATTACAAAACATAAAATGTTAAGGCATCTCTTCAGTATACTCCGCAAATATATTTATTCGAAGGTCTTCTCTTAAGAGCCTATTTCGTAATATTGGAGAAAGCTATTAAGGAGCGGGTTGGATACAGAATTTACAAAGTATTAAGAAAATGACAATCAACGCAGTGCTATATTTAACAAGATCGAAAGTGTGTTTACAAGCTACACACAAAAAGATTTGTTTTGGAAAGGATTATTACTTACAAATATGTATTAAAAAATATTTACTGATTACAATTTAAGAAAAAACTAAATTTTGAAACACTAAATTAATAAATACAAAAGCGCTATTAACTGTATAAAATCTCTATAAAGTTTAAGGACCATGGGAAAGTCCTTTTTGGCGCAGTTAACGAAAAAGCTCCCCAATTAGTTGTTTCGGTTTTCCGGGTGTCTAGAATTAGGTTTTACTAGGGTGAAACACTTTAATTACGTTTATTAAGTTAATCAAAATAAATACAATTAATTTTGTATACGCTTCGTGCAGGGCGGGCAAGTCCGCGTTATGCTACATCGTGCAGGGATGATATTGTAACAAGTGTAACACACATTATCAGGCTGACTGTTGTATAAACATTAACTTCTGTTCTTTCCTTCAAAGGCTTTTTAACCACCATTAATGTATAGTCTGGACATTGTGGAGGTACAAAATTATCGACATCCGTAAAAGGTTTGTATTTTACATTATATTCGTTTCATTCAAGATTTAATTTTTATAGTATAAAAATCTCATTAAAAACTTAATAAAAGCATAAGTTGTACCTTACAACAAAAGCAAGAAGTGAAATGATTTCACAAAAATGTGTTTATTATATAAAACGATGAAGTTAGAATTAAGAAGTACTCTTTTCCATACTTCCAACCTCTAATGCAGAAAAATGCAAATAGAGAAGAACCATGTTAGCTAAATTATAAAGCTGAGGATACGTCCAGGAAATGTTTAAGAGTGGGGACTATTACGGGGGGGAGGGGGGGGTTATATTGGAAAATATTTTCTTTTACAATTTTGTTTAGATATAGATCAAATAACAAATTAAATAAATAAACTCGGACGTCTATCGAAAATCCCTAACCCCAACTTAAAACCTTCTTACCTCAGCCTTCTTTTTGTTTCTTCCAGGGTGATCTTACATTTAGTTTACCGTTTTTATCAGCAAACCATTGGTATGATTACTACGCGCTGCGAGCGGGCCACCTGCGGAACCTTCGGCTACTGACTGCACTCGTTGACGGTGACCTCCTCCTCAATACTGGCATGTGATTGCCAGCTGAATAAACGAAGAGGGTGGACACACCAGTACAAAGTATCTCGGTTGTTAAATTATTGATGCAAATCTCAAGTGGGAACCTCACGTTAATTGTATTATAAGTCCAAATTAAGGAATATTAATATAAATATTTCGTCAATTTAGGCACAAACTCTAAAAATTATAATGAGTTAAAAACAGTTTTCTTTGAGTATGCACAGTCCAATTTTTCAATACGGTATCTTTCGCATGGGGTGGGACCTACAAAAACTTGCATTGCAACCATGTAATATTATTTCAAAAACCAATAATAAAAGCAGCTTTTAATAATACAAAGACAAATATTCATCTACTCTGTTATTTATGGACGGACTGGTATTTTTACAATTAGGCAGGTATTTATTAGGAACTGTACTGGTCTACAACGATTCTCTCATAAAAGATGCCGTCCTCAACACCCTATTGTTCACAGTTACCCTACAAGTAACGCTGTGAACGGTGGGCTTGCAGGTACCTTTTAATTAAAAACTGCTCTATTAACCTCACTAACGCATACTTATATCGCTCCATCACACTGTACAGAACACTTGCCCTCTGTGATAAGGGACGCTGCAGTGACGACGCCTGTTAGTGGCTTCAAGAGGCTGGTCACTGCCTGGCTTCGTATGATCGGTCCGAACGGTGCTGAGGGCCTCCTCTCCCCCACTTACCGTTACCAATGAAAACAACGAAATCATTGTTATTACTAACCTTACTCGATAAAGTCATTAAACTTCCACTCATTACTGTCATCCGTGCGTAATCGTATCTGAGTATTGTATTTTTTGTTTGTCCATCTTCATTTGTTTGTACCGTGTTTTTATTTAAATGCGTGCTAAAGAAGGCATTTTCTAGAATTTTTTTGTGTGATTATTGATTAAAAATGTTATACTTTAATTTATGTATAGACTGTTAAGTTTTTATTTTTTATTTAAAGTTTCCTTTAGTTACTTTCTGTTTTTATTTAGTTATTTTTCTATTAACATACAGCATTTCTTATTTTATTATTTATACTTTGTAACATTATAGATTTGTACTGGACAAGCACGCATTAATGACGACAGATTCCTTGTCATTCAGTCGTGCTGTCAATTGTTCATGCATATAAAAATGTACATAGTGTTGGAAATTTGTTTTTGGAAAATAAATTTATTTGATTGATTGGATTAGTTCAACGCCTTCTACACTGAAGATTGTTTCTCCACAGATAGCCTGAAAACGTAAATGTTATTAAAATATTATGTACATTTTTACCATAGTGGGAAAACCGAAAACCGGGACAATGGTTAGTAGGCACCAGATCTCTGGTATCGTATAAACTAATACAAGGGTCTCGGCATATGAAATGTTATTATTATATCAGGGTTAATTATAAAAACAGGGCCCGTATGGCACTAAATTTGACCTTTTGTATAGTATGTAAAAAAATAAAGTAATTTGTAATTACAACTTAGTGAATGTTTACATCAACAACAGTTTCAAAAATAATAAAAAGGTACCAAACAAATTTGAAAACACTATATAAACGT
>NW_025785768.1:0-22049 GCF_021130785.1 Homalodisca vitripennis | reverse complement strand
TAGTTGTCCATTATATCACTATATTGTAAGGAAATTGAATAAGATAATTTTGAGTTTAAACTAGAGCATTATATTCTAATAAATATCTATCACGCAGATCCGAACGATGTGAGTTTGTTCTGTTTCTGATAGAGGGGTGAGGAATATTAATTCTTAATCAATGTTTAAATTATTTTGTGATATCTAAAAAATAACTTATATAAAACTACAGTTTATTGCCAGTTTATATTTAAAGGCTCGTTTGTGATTACTAAAGATATTAGTGCAATTAAGATACCATTAATAGTAAATAAGTATTTTGATGGGTTTTAAAAGGAAAACAGAAGGAAGTGTATAATTTAGTTATGTAAATGTAATTTGTCTAAATTGATGCATATTTCATGAAACCATTTAAATACTTTTTCTATTTATTAATATCTTTGGAATAATAAACTTCTTGTTATTTGAATTATATTGGAATTGATTATAGTCTTAAAGGACAAAAACCAATCCAACTTAATCAGCTTATCTTATCTCATTGGTTAGTCCACATGAAACGATTCTATGCTAAACATTTTCTCAAAAGGAGATTTTCAAAATCTTGACTTATCTTTTCGTTTGAATTTCTTATTTCCCGTTAATCGTAATTTTAAATAAAAAATGTTCTATGTTAAAATTTAAGCAATTTTAAAAATCATGATTATGCAAGAACCAAAGGTAAATATTACTAACAGCTTATAAATTTATTGTAACGGGTTAGTAACAATAAATACTTACAAAAATAAATTTAATTTACAAACCCCCCCAATTCTGAAATCACCTTTTAACGGCAAAGAAGACCAAAGATATATTGCAATAACACCGTATTATGAAGTCATAATTGATATACTACTTACTTTCAAGTATATTCCTTTGATAACCAGGACTTTTGAGCTCAGCTCCGTGTTGTTATATTTAGTTTCATTGTTTGTACAATGACAATTACACTCACAATCGCACACATTGCATGATTTATGTGATAATATTTGTTTTTCAACTTTACCTAATATTGGAAATTCATAATGAGAACGCTTTTAGTGTTAGTTTTTTGTAATTTTATTCATTGATGTAGTCTGAGTGGGAACATTCACTTCATTTTGAGTGTAACTGAATAAGACATAAAAAGAGTTGTGTATGGAAAGAGAGTTTTAATGAGGCTTTTGGTACATGGGTACTCTGTTTTATTAGACAAAATTTATAATAAGATTGGGATTTCCGAAACTGAAGTATTCGAATAATCCCTTAAAAGAGTCTTAATAAAAAAAACTATTAATATATATATATATATATATATATATATATAAATTGTTTTTAAGGCATGTGGTGAAATCTCTAGGAAGATGTAGAGATTGTTTACTTTTGAATAGTTGTTTGATTATATTTTTTCTTGACATTTATAATCAAATATAATTGTGATCAAAGATTCAGTCTAGTTGTATTTAAAAAGTATAAGTGTTAGTCGTTCTTTAAACAAATTTATGTACATATTATAATGTCCTACATTGCAAATATTATGATTTGTGTAACATAACATTTAAAATAAAACTTTTGGGGTAATATCTGTAGCAACAACGTGCTATACTTATTCGTATAATGTTAATAAAATATCAAAATTAGATTTTTTTAATTCAAAGGTCTTGTTCAGAGCGATAAGCAATATTACTGAACATTTTCAAGTTGAGAGATATGCTAGGTCTGAAATTTAATAACATCAAAAACACTTTTACTACATACTCCAACAATTCATGTAGCTATACGGTTTAACAGATTGTTGTATGTCTCTTTATACAGATTTTACAGCATTTTAATATAAGAAGATATTTGTATACTGTTATAATAAATAAAGCGCAGTCATTCTATCATAATAATCAAACATCATTTGATATTATAATCACCTTTGATATTATAATCAAGACATAACTAGCAATAGAAAACATTTTTTTGATTTAATTTTATTCATAATAAAACTTGAATGTATAGATTTAAGGAATGATGAAGAGAACATGTTTTCTGTACTTATTCCAATTTCAAAATTGGAGGTACTGGGAGGGGATGTAGTAGTGGACCTGACGCACGCTGGTTCCAGCTCCGTGAATTTAATGTTTTTTAACGGGATATAATGGTCATTGTTGACACCATATTTTACATAAAGTGCATGTTTTAATAATCATCGATACGTGTGTGCGAAGTTTTTATAGTGTTAAGTCTAAATATTTTTTACCTTTTCAGCTCATTTTTATTTGTGTCGGAGCGTGTATCAGTGATTGTCATTCCAATGCCGCTGCCAATTGCGTCCAAGGTCACGACCCGTGCAACGAGGTAAAGCTGATGGCCGAGAATAGTTCAAACACCATCTCTTCAATCACATAGATGACAAACTCGACTCAATCATAAGTATTCTAGATAAAATTTCTTCGGTTATTAAGGACATTAAAAAGGAGCTCAAAGATATTGTTGTATCGATAGAATAGTGTAACGTTGGTATTAGTGAAATAAAAGTGAGGGTTTAGTAGATGGACAAGGCAAGCATATAAAGGGAATGCGAAGAGATATATTGATGTTGTTTAAAAAGAATGTTGCAACTCTAAAGAGGAACGTATATAACGTGAAAAGTGAGAATTAATTCATTGGAAAAACAGTATTCACATCGCAATAATTTAGCTTTGGTTTATGGAGTACCGGAGGACAGAAAGTCAGAAAAAACATTTATGGGTTTTATACGGCGTCTTGCTAAGGCACAGTCAGTTTCCTACACCATGGTCAGACAGTTTAGTAGATGCGGTACTACGAATCGGGTCAACTAACAGCAAATGGGGCCTAGGCCTATTATAATAAAATTTATTAGTCTGAGCTCAACAGGGATTGGATTTTCTGAATAAGCGGAAGGGAGAGGCCGTTAACTTGAGGGACTTCGGACCTGGGATATCGCAGCGACTAACCATGTCTACGTACAACGAATCTCTGACACCTATGCGAATTCGTGAGTTACTAAAGATGACACGGATAGCTGCGAAACAGAAAGGCTACGGACCTGCAAGATCTTCGTACGCAGGGAGAGTGGCTAAAGCGCCGGTCCATCAAAATATTATGCAATTCAAGGACGTCAGCAACTAGTGAGTCTGGAGGGCCTCGAACATTTCGTGAGTGTTCTTTTTAAACATCAGTTTCATATTTATATTATTTATTAGGTTCATATTTATGAAACCTATTAAATGACTATGACTATAATCATTTATTCTATTGTGTGTGAAAAGTTAGTGAGGTTTAAGTGGAGTTGTTTATTATTTGTCTATTGCATGGTTGTATTTTAATTCAATCAATGAGTTATAATATAACTTATAGATTATATATATTTATTATAATTTATATATATGGGGTAAATGGTTTATGA
The DNA here is from genome assembly GCF_021130785.1 of Homalodisca vitripennis. Taxonomy (NCBI): domain Eukaryota; kingdom Metazoa; phylum Arthropoda; class Insecta; order Hemiptera; family Cicadellidae; genus Homalodisca; species Homalodisca vitripennis. Next base: position 18,640 of record NW_025785768.1, on the reverse strand, counting down.
AAGTCAAAAAGTCGGTTATTTATGGTAGTTGTCTGCACGTTCTTTTTTTTTTATAGATTTATTTAATTTATTAAACCACTTTAATGTACAATAATTTATTCAAAATGTATGTAAAGGGGGTGTTAGTGTTTGGAATTGCATTGTTATTATATTAGGCCTAATTGCAAGTGTAAAGGGGCGCTTTTCAATGTGAGTCAGACATTAAAACTTATAAGACTCAATAGGGCTATTTATTTATAATTTAATCCAATGTTTAACAACTAATGTGTAAACTCATTTAAACAGTGTCTAATATTTATTATCAGAACGTGAGAAGGCCTTAGAACTAAATACAAAACACTTTCTTTCCAACACCTTCTAGCTAATAACTCTATTTTGAAATTATAGCCCTGACTGAAACAATTTTTAAATTCTGATGTGAATACATCAGAATTTAAAAATGTTTCAGTCAGGGCTATAATTTCAAAATAGTTATTAGCTAGAAGGTTTAGGAAAAAAGTGTGTGTTTTAGTATAAGGCCTCTCACGTTCTGATAATAAATATTTTATCTGTTTAATTGTTTACACCTAGTCGTTAACACATTGATTAAATATAAATAAATAGCCCTATTAGTCTCTTTAAGTTTTATGTCTGACAACTTTGATTAGCCATTTACAATTGCAAAATGCCTAAATATAATAAACATGCAATCCAAACCACTTAACACCCCCCCACTATACATTACATTTTAATAAATATTTTACATTAAAGGGAGTTATAAATTAAATAAAATATATAGAAAAAAAAAGAAGTGCTGACAACTTACCATAATAACCTGACTTTTGACTTCATAACCTTTAACCCATATATAAAATATAATATATAATTCTATAAGTTATTATGTTAACTCATTGATTTGAAATTATATAAACCATGCAATAAGACAATAAATAAACAACTCACTTAAACTATAACTTTCCACACAATAAATAAATGTTATAGTCATTAAAACAATAAGGTTTCATATTTCTGACCTAAAAAATATAATATTAAATATGAAACTAGATTTTAAAAGAAACACTCACGATATGTACGAGGCCTCAGACTCACAAGTTGCTGACCGTCTTGGTATTGATAATTATTAGAAACGTGAGAGGCCTTAGATACTAAAACAAAAACTTTTTTCCAAAACTTCTAGCTAATAAACTATTGTGATATTATAGCCACTGGTCTGAAATCATTTTTTAAATTCTCGATGTGATACATCAGAATTTGTTCCTGGTGGAAACTTATAATGTTTTTAGGTGTGACCGCAACCTGGAAGCGTCATGAAAAATTGAGTGGGGTGTGGTTTTAATTGCTGTATCAAAAAAATATAAAATGCTACAGATTAGATAGTTTGGATATCGTTACTGATTGTTTTGAGGAGTGTTTGGGTAAAGTTGCCTATTGATAAAGGTGGTTCATTTGTATGTTTGTATTGTTTATATAGGACCAAAATCAAGTATATGCAACCTGATCAAACGCTTCTACGAAAACTTTTATTTTTACAAATTAAATTTAACCAATACAATTTGCAATGCAATTATTTTAGGTGATTTTAATTTGCAGGTATTTGGCGCTAATTATGAGTTTTCTAATGGTGTTAGCTTTTGCAGTAGAACTTCAATTGGTCTTAGATGAACAAAATTATTTGTTAAAAAATAATGTTTGTAAATTCTCAAAACAAAACTTTAGATTTAGTTATTACGAATATTGATGACACAACTGTTATTACGAGCTGCAATGACCCATTAGTTTGTGAAGATGCTTTTCATCCGGCGGCTTGAGGATGGGATCGTTATCGGCACTCCGTTATTCGTGTCCGGTCAAGGTCGAACGTGGTCGTCGCCGGCCTTATGCTTTAATAGAGACGGACTTCCTTGGTCTTTATACGTTAGTTGGCAGGGAATTGACTGGGGTTGCCTTAATTCTATATCAGACATTAATTCAAGCTATAGAGTTTTTTTATAAAAAAATATACAACGTTTTTGCCATGAAACTTGTCCTAAGATAAAAAATAAAAAAAAAATCCAAATATCCATTTTGGTTTACAAGAACCATAATTTTTAATATTAAGTTGAAAAGACAAATTTCGTAAGAAAAATTTAAAAAAATTTGGGTAAACAAATAAGATTTTGATAATTTTAAACTGTTTGAGGTCAATAGTAAAAAAGGATATTAAAGACGCGGTACACTATTTATATTTATAACTTGGAAAACATCATTATATCGGAACAGTATTAAGTTCTGGGAATTTATAAAAAACAAAAAATACAGTAAAAAATAATCTATTACATGATGGAATATAATAATCGGTCAATTAAAATAATGGCAAGGAAATTGTCGATTGCTTTTGAGCTAGTAATTTTAGTTCAGTTTACACGAAATAACGCCAGTGGAGCCTACAGCTGTGATGGCTTTGAACTGGGGCCACCTTGGCAGGCGTGAGTTGCCCATATCCTGGAACCGGGTGTTTGATCCCCCCTCGCGAGCATGGTCACAACTTGCCTAGTAAAAATCTCCACAGACCGGAAATCCACATTACCTCCTCCATGGGTTCCCTCTCGACCCCCTTCTCTATTCCCATACAAATTATGTTAATTAAAGTGTGTTGTATGTGATATATGTTGGACAAAAGCCACCTATACTTCTTATTTAATTTAAGTGTTTTAAAAACTAGGAGTTTTTTTTTTTTTCCAGAGAATAATGGAAAATTAACAAAAATAACACACAATTTTTTAAAAGTGGGAAAGACGGGCACAAATAATTTAATCACAGACCTGTGGCTGTGCTTTCTGTTCCCAGGGGCCAAAAAATTTTTGAAAATATTTCTACCAAAAGCGTAAAATAATTCATTTTAAACGTTTTACCTAAAATTCTAGTCCAACATGGATTGTCCCTGGTCGGTATCGGTTCAATACCATTTTGTTATCTTTTACAACAGTACGTCTCCTCGGGGTTTGGATTTGATGACTCAGAAGGATGCTGTCTTCCTTGACCTGTCCACAAGGCCTTTGATAGAGTAGATCATTTACTCCACCCAAACCAAAATTACTCTCCCCCCATCCCCACAACATTTTGTTAAGGAAAAATGCACTATTATTGGGAAGTCTCTGATAGTCTAATACGGCTTTCTTTGGCTTTCTTACTGTAATTAATAGAAACTACTCTCAATATGTGTTGTTTAAAGGTCATGTATGTGTGTGTCGTCATATTTTAAGTGTGTCAGTCTGGGTGTATACACAAAGGTGTCTAATGTTACGGCCCACTGTTGTTGTTCACTATTATGATGTTTAATGATTTGTGTAATTGTGTGGACTTTTTTCCAAAACCGTTATTATTTGTGTATGTGATTTAAAATTACTAAATAAAGATATCAAATCAATCTGATGGCCAATGGAATTTGCAAGGGGGATTTGGATAATGTTTATCAGTGGTGACGATGGATAATATAATAATAGGGGAAATTTTAATATTTTCTTTTTACCAATGCCATCGTCCCCCTTTTGTGACACTGCAGTAGTGTCACAAAAAAATTTGTATTAAATAAAGATTATTATTTTAAATGGGGGAATTTGATTTCAAGGGTTGATTCAATAAAGGATTTTAGGTTAGTTTACATTGATTTGCAAATTTTTGTCTTTGTAGCGAAACATTGCTTTTAGATGGTTATTTCTTTCTGCAAATTCGAATGTGATGGGATTTTATAATTCGGCCCCCCTCCTCCCCCCCCCTTCCACCCCAAAACACACCACACCCCCTTATACATTAAAGGAATAAATTTTTTACTAATTGTATAGTTGTATTTAGAACATTGACTCTTGCCAATTACGTATAGGGGCCTTAAGTCAGCGTCCCCAGGTTGGAGGCGGCTTCCTCTATTATATGGAAATACACAGTTCTGTTGTTATACACAATGATCGCCATAGAAAGGGTTACAGAAAAAAGAAAAGTGTGTTTTTATCGGCTACCTCTATTATATAATGTTTTAATAATAATACGTAATTTAATTCCTTATGAAGAGCCGATGAGTCTATATTTGGGTTTGAGAGGTCTGTGCATTGAGGGGTAGGGATGTGATGGAGCAAGATGTTTTTGACGGGGGCATGCGCACAGGTTCAGGGGACGGGTGGACAGGCGGTGTGGAGGGTTGCTTCTGGGGGGGGTTATAAGTTTTAGGGTCCCTAGCTTTTAACAGTGGAGGGCAGAGCTTACGTTTGGGGAAGCATGCCACACGTGCGGGCGGTATTAAACCCCCCCACACACCACAACCAACCCCACAGCACACCCCCCACCCCCACCACCCCCCCCTTACAATAACATATTCAGAGAGCCGCACGCGTCCTCGCCTCTGCTCCGGATGGTGACGATCACATAATATTGATGCTTTCAGGTGGAGGTGACCCCTATACACGCATATATTTTTCGAAACGGATTCAATCCCACTATTTAGAAAACAAGTGTCTAATGCTTCTTAAAACTGAGATCTTAATGATTGTGGTATAACTTTGGTTATTTATTAATTTATTTATAAAATTGTTAAATTTTCTAGAAAATAAATATATTTGACACAACAATATTGTTTTGCTTTTTTTTTGGCATGTTGAAATGTTACAAACTTAAAATATGTTGCTTGTTTGTTGATTATTAACCTAAAGTACAATTAAAATTTAATTTGTGAATCCCAAATGCATGTTATACCACCCCCCCCATACCCAAAACAATAACAATACCCCCTCACAAAAACACATATTGTTGTTGTTTATATATTGTTATTGTTATTTTTTTATTTGGGCCATTTATTTATTGTTGTTATTTACTTATTGTTGTTATTTATTTGTTTGTTGTATTGTAGATATTATTTGAGTGAGTTGTAATTATTTACATAAAGGATTTATTATGCGTGTGTATTCCTTAAAATTAAAGAGGTGTTCGTGTTATAATTATTATTAAGTAATAGTTATCAATTATTTATGCTTTTTATAAATTTATTGCTTGTTGGCATGTGGTTGGGGACCTTTTAACCCACGAATATTTATTGTATTGTAATTAAGGGAGAACTGCCCTCCAATGTAATTGAGTTTGTTTACCTGTTTTGGAGCGTGTTTAAAATAAAATAAATAAATAATAAATAAAAAGATAATTTGTCCTGGCAAACATTTTGCTACCCCCACTTTGAAAGTAAACCAATGGGAATAGACTCATTGTAAAAGCGTTGTATGAAACAGAGGGGGGTGGCGGGGGGGGGGGGGGGCCGGGGGGGGGATTAATTATTTTATTTTTAAATAATGTGAGTTATAAGTATATAAACAACCACCCAAAACCAGGAAAAAGGATAGGACAGCGTCTACAAAACTTTACTTCAAGTTATTAAAGAAGTTGGAAACTCCAAATGTTTTTGGTAACGTTTCTGAATAAGTAACGAAATATGTGTTTAAACCTTTTATGCACATTTTTTTTAACTTATCGATAGCCTGTAAAATGTGTAATTATGTAAGATTTTTTTTCTTTTTATTAAATTTAAACAATCAGATTGTACCATTCTGCCACATTGTTTTATTCAAATCAAATCAAAATAGGAATTTAATACTAGTAATAATTAAAAAGACAACATTACGTAAAAAATATAATGAATATACAAGGAAGAACCACTAGTTGCGTAACGGAATTTCTTGTTGTCATCATAGGTTACCCATAACCTACTAAAATAAAAATAATGACAAATGGCCAAGCTAAAGCTCCAGCAAAAAACCTTGACTCGAATCGTATACACATTATAGAACTGACTTGTTGCATTTATAAGCAATAAAAGCTTCACATAAATTTACTGTGTAAACGTCAAACTTTTAGTTTTGATATATCTAGGTGAGCAGAAAGATGGAAATTATAGTTTTTTAATCGACCAACGCTTCACTAACGCTAAAAAAAGAATGAAGTTTTACATGTCTTTAAAGATAACAAGTGAATTTAATTTGACATTTATATTCTAAACGTATTTTACAGAAACATGTTTTTATAACGGTAACATATTTATTTTTATTATGGTGATAGAGTCATTGTAACATTAAACTTACAATTTAGTCTTGTGGAAAAAGATGGTGCCCATCTTTATAACAATACCGTTATCAGATCAAATTTTAAAAGGTTATTTTACCCTTTTTTAATTTACATTTAATGATATTAAAAGATAAACTGTGAAATAATACTGACAGTCGAATATTGTAATCAAAAACTTTTTTAGTATAATCTTCAGACTGTAATATATAGTTTTAGGCTGAAAATTATCGAGACTTGTAAAAATTTATGGCTGTTAAAGTTTCACTTCGAAACGTCCACATATGTTCTCAAAAACTCGAATTGATTTAATAGATACTTAAAAGTTTAGGATGAAGTTCCTCAATTCCGAATTTGAATACTGGTGAATGTCACTTTATGAGATTTTTTGTTTTACCCATTTGCGATTGTTATGGTTTGAGCTTACGGTTAACCAGGATGGACACAATCGAAAAATAGTTAAATTAAATTCCATTGTGTAAGCAAACTAAAAATTTCATCCTTACGAAAAATTAACATGTATATAAACATAGTAAAAACACATCCTAATATTTCGTAAAATAAAAATCTTATACAGATTTATATCTGTATGAATATTTTTTACGTTAGACGAGAACATAGTTCTATACAATATCACGATAAATGTCCTTAGGATTAAATCATTGATGGGTCATTTGAATAACCCATAACTCAGAAGGCTGGCTTAAATTAATATTTTGTCTCTATCCGGTGAAAGTGGAGTTGAAAAAGGTCTTTTCTGTACCCTCTGGGGGGGGGTCCAGTCCGTAATTCCTCGTATCTTACCAGGTTTGTCATCGGGGCATATCGAGAATGAAATTAAGACATAAACTTTAAAATTTTGCACTTAACCAGGTACAACGTATGTTACACGACCCGTGATATTTGCGTATGGTAACCTTGTTTTTCCTAAATAAGGTATTCTACTTATTGTGTTACTTTTAGTAAACTATCAAGTCATTCTAAAGTAATTTGCTAACCAATTCTTGTTACACATTAAATAAACCTTTGTAATATTAGTCAAATGTAATATAAACTGTATTAATTTTCGTGTCCAAATCATTAGCCATTATTAAAAAAGTGGCTATAACAATGAAGAATTTGATGTACAGCAATTATTAAAATACTTTTGTAAGGCTGTGAAATTATTTTTCGTACTAAATACTCTTAGGAAAATGTTTCCTCTAAACACATTTTATAGGTATGAACAGACATTTTTTACCAACACTTTTACAAAACTGATAATTTTGAATTAGATCTTTGTACTTGTTTCTCGGTTGTGTTTTCTCGGTTGTACTTGGCTCGGTTTGAAATTTTGTTAAACTTTATGCGATTTTATTTTTAAGCTGTATATTAGAAAAACGTCCTTTATAAAATTTCTTAAGAAACTTTCCTATGCGTTTCTGAGACTTGAAAATAAATTATATAAATATTAGCTAGTTTATTCTTGCCATTGAAACGGTTAACATTCAGAATATGAATACTATTATATTATTTCTCGCTATTCCGTTCTATTGTTAGAAAACGGCAGGTAATCGGAAATGATTACATTTAAAACTTCTTGAGTTGGTGGGATGGAATATATACGAAAGTAATGCATTAGACATTACTAGGAAAACTACATAATTCTGTAGTAAGATATTTATGTTACGTCTCAGACTTGGAATCTTTATAACTTAGGGCATTTAAAAATTAAATATTATTTAGAAAGTAATATGGAGAAAAATGATGTATTACATTTCGTCTTGTACTATATTGTGCATATATAAGTTACGACAATAAGGTATACATTATTATGTAGTATTGAGTTTCAGCTTTTTCTAGGATTATCAAAAACTTAAGAAACTTATCGAATGCTTATATATACAATTAAAATCTTCAAACAAGAACACAGTTGTTAAATAATAAAGTTTAAAATGTTCTTTTTTTAGAAGAATACGGAAATCTATTCAAGCAACGTGTCTACGCGATGATTCATATTATATTATTTTAGCGATAAAGAAATAATGTTTTGCTTCGACGGAATAATTGTGTAGCTTTTGGTGTTTTGTAAGAACCAAGAACCAGTGGCTCGATGTGAGCGACATCAGTATTATAATGCCGTGCTTACATTGGGTACTTCAAAGTGGTAAAGCTCTGCTAATATCTTTCCACGGTAGATAATAAGATTCCATGTTGATCGCCCAAACTGGACTATAAACGTACCACCGTTAGCAAATTCTTCAGGCTATAATTATTAATTAATTTTCCTGTCCAGAATAATACTAGTTTATACCAAATACGTTTTCTTAGCCTTGTTGTGAGCTGAAAAATGAATTTGATAAAAATTAAACAACTAGAGGAAATTTCAGTAACGTAAGAGTTTCCAAGAAGTATGAGCAAGATTATTGACTTAATTAGACATTACTAGGATTAGCACAATAATTAAAAACAAGAAATGTGTTCATAGTGTCGGATCAAAAACTCTGTAATAAAAATAAATAAATAAATAATTGCAAGTGCCTTTTATTGAACGTGGAACTTTCAAATCTGGTTTTAAAAAACAGTTTTTCTTGTCCATATACCTTATTAATGAATTAACAAAAACTAATCAAATTGCAAATTAATATATTAAAACAACTGTTCCACTATTCTTTTTAATATAGCAGCGATTCCAAGGGCATTGTACAATATTTATATTTCCTTTCTTAAATACAGCACAGGATAAGTGAATGAGGCTCACATCAGGAAGGTCGTTTGTGCAGTTGGGTGGGCAGATTCACCAATAAACTTATTTTTCCTATCTCCGAAGTGTTTTTATTAGAATAAAAAAATAAGAGGAAACTTCCCGCTCTGGTGGCTGGGCCGCACAGAGTGCCCTCCTAATGTTTGTGAGAATTTATCTATGAATGATATAGAGGGTCATCAGTGGTACGAGGGATATTAATAAACATACGTACTCAAATCTGTATTTTTCAAAGTTTCTCATCTATGTTCTTTCATATGTATAGGTCTCAGGTAAGAGGAGAAATATGATTGGAATAATCGTCCTCAGATTACTTGAATTCGGTTTGGCAAATCTCTTTTATGATGGGATGCCATAAGCTGGGAAGCTGTTAAGTTAGGGCGCCCGACCAGCAATCTAGCAGAGATCTCTCAGTGCAGCATTGTTCTGAAACGGGTTACAATTCATGAATCTACCTATAGCTCGCTGGGAAAACAATAGTCACATGATCATATAATGACAGGTCACTATCCGAGCAACATAAAGGAGATTTCCCGCTCCCCCCCCCTTCTCTAAACAAGGCCAGACTCTGACCTTCAAAGCTCATCTTGCACAAAACTCTTGTTCACCCTTATAAGGTTGATCCTACTCAATCATGGGACACTATTCTATACATTGTGAACCAATAATAAATTACGTCCTAACTGTGTCATCAGACATGTTAAACAGGATTAAATGAGATATAAACAATGGAAGCTTTTATAATTTTCACCGATCCCATTTTCGAAAACAAACTACTACGATAAAATAAGAGAAATTGAGTTTCATTTATGCTTGTTATTCCAGCGTCTACAATATTCAAAACCATTTTCCAGCAAAAAACCATTAGAAAATTAAAAATATGGATTATACCACTAAGTGTCATTACCAAAACGATGTTGGTATGGCTGATTCCGGACAGTAATAATCAAGAGAACACATGATGTTTCTTTTGGTTATTGTTTTTTTGATAATCATGTTTACCTACTATTATCACATGAAAATAATCTTGTTTTTTATAAGAAAAATGGATAGTTTTTTATGTTTCATTTTTCAACGTTGTTATTGAAGACTGTATAAATTGGCATATATAGATTTTATGTATGTGTATGTTTATTTAATATTTGCAACATTTTTGAGAAAAATTAAATATTATTACCTTTTACAATAATCGCGTAATTATTTTTCCATAAAAATATTATAAAAACATCTATTTGTAGAGTGTTTACGAAAACGATGTATTATAAATTTATTTTTTTAGCCCATCTAAACTAAGGTAATTTTTTCTGCACTTACTATAATTATGGAATAAAAAAATATATTAGTTTTAAAGTACCAGATATCTGTCTCAGGTGGGTAGACTAACCAATATAGGTCACTGGTCCGCTATCAGTGTTTGGTTTTTTTTTAGCAAGCAACGTACGGTTACGTAAATAACAGCGGTTTATCAAATTAGTTTTAGTCTATAGATAGTTATTGTTGTAATTCATGTTTGTACATATATTACCAGATGCATGAGGGTTATGGATACACTACATATGTTAATCTCGAAATCTAATTAAAGAATATACGTGTTAGATCCTGTTGGTACGATTTTTATTTGATTTATAAACAAATTTGTGTCCAGATATATTTTAGTGCCTTACAGTGCGCCACTTTGTGTTTTATTGACAAATAGGCCCTGGTTCTAGAAAAAAATATGTATCAATCAAAATAATAGCAAAAATTGTATATCAATGTACAATGGGCAGCAATATTCCACAAAAATGCAACGTTTGAACCGCATTATAATATGAATAATGAACCTATGAATAATTTACATTACATATGGTTACCCCCAGCCTGTATTGTTTTGTTTAACTTAAGTTTGGGAACATATGTTGAACGTTTTTAATTTTATACACGGTCCAGCTGCATTAATTTTGTTTTTATAAATACCAGTTTTATAACAAAACATAACAGATTTACCTTTTTTTTATGTAACATCTGACAGTATACAACTTATTTTATTAAAAACTATAAATAATCTCTTTAACATTTAACATTTTGTAATGTTTTAAGGCAAAGGGAGGTTAAAAATATTATTAAAATTATTCCTTCATGTATGGAAGGTTTTGCAAATACCCTGCACCTCTGTGTAATATTTAATAACCTTATGATAATGGTAAATATTCCTGGGGGAAAGGATACTATATTCTGAGGAAGCTATATTTTCCATTTGATATTAAAAGGCCACTCTCCCCGTCGGGACTTTGGACCCGGATTTTCTCCACTTTCCAGAAATATGAAACAATAACTGAGTGTCTACTTACTTGACTTAATAGTAAAATGGTATTATATTCTTAAATTTATAAAATTGATTCATTCATAATAATTAACCATCTCATAAAGTTTCAAAATTTGGAGTTGCAATTTTAAAAATTCACAATTTTGAAAACCAGTACGAAATTTCAATATAGCACAGCATATTAAATATTTGAGATAATACATAGATAATTTTAGAATCTCTTCCTATGTTGTAAATTAACCTGTTTTTACAGTTTTGTAAGATTTAATAGGAAAATACAAACAGACAAAAGGTAAAAATAAAAAAAATCCTGCAGTATGAGATATATTTCACATATTGTGTCCTAAAAAACCATGTTTGTAGGACGTTTAAATTGAATAATTCTTCCCCTGTGCAAACCCCGGTGGGTGTGCATTACTAATATTAGTTAATAAGTTTTTTAAACCTGAATAAAGTGTTTAAAAATTGATAAAATGCAAATCACTTACTGTTCTAAAAGTTTTTCCATTTTACTTGAATTGTTTGTGGCATAATGAATGAATAATTCTTTTGTTTATAAAAACCGTAACTCTTTGTGTTTGGGTTGGTTGGGGGTTTGGTGGGTGTTGGTTTGGTTGTTGGGGGTGTAGGGTTTGTGGGGGGGGGGGGGGTGTTGGTGGTACCTCTATTGGGGGGGTTAGGGGTTGGGGTGGTTGGGCTTTGGGTTTTGTTGGTGTGTTGGGGTGGTTGGTGTGTTGGGGGTTGTGTGGGTGGGGGGTTGTGGTGTGTTGTTGCTAAACTCTTTGGTTGTTGTGTTGCTTTTTGTTGGGGGTTGTGGGTGCTTTGGTTTGGGTCTTGTTGGGTTTGACTCCTTTGGTGTTGACTCTATGGGGGGTTTTGAACTCTTTGGGCGGTGGGCAGGGGGCGGATTTGGGGTTGTGGGGGGGGTAGGGGCTTTGGTGTGTCGGTGGGCCCTTTTTTTGTTCTAATTGTAAAACCTTTAATTAGACCATATTCAACTCAATTTCTTAAAGTTTACAAGTGATACATTTGTTGCTGACACTAAACAGTCAACCGTTTCTCGTTTGATTCAAGACGGGTAATGAGACTGAAGAAAATTTTCATGTTAATACACGCGTAAAAGCTTGCTACGCCCCGCCCATTCTGAAAACAGGAATATACGATGAGAAACTCACCTCTGTCAGATGAAGTGAAACGGTTTTGAAAGGAGAATGTTTTTTAATTTCCAATTTTTTGTGACGTTATTAACAAATTATTCAGCATCCTCCCTAATTTAACAAACTCTACCCCCACACCGGTCCTACCCTCCCCTTTCTCCCTTTGATGTCCTGTGGATAAAAATATTTACAAGACTCAATGTGTGTAAAATCTTCACAATATGTACTAATGTGAACTAGACTGGTTCTAATCATAATTCGGAGTTCTGCTGATCACTAATATTGGCCAGTCGATAGCTCGAGGAGTGATAAATGATGATCTTAAATTAAAAAGTTAGATAATAATAAAAACTAGATATAATTTGACATATTGTTCTTTACTTGAATTACATTACTATTTATTATTAATGATAAAGTATCATAGTTATAATTATCCTATTTGAAAAATCAAACGTGAAAAGTATTTACGAAAGTAATAAATATATTTGATTAACATACTTTCTGTCGAAATTTGATTTTTAAAAACACTTAACAATGATAATTATACGTGAATCCGTTAAGGGATTACACCTTTCTTGGTATATTTTAATCATTAACGATTCATTTAATCAAGTGTGTATAATCAAGGAGTTATTATACACTATGGATTAATATACCAAGAAAGGTGTAATCCCTTAACGGATTCACGTATATTTATCATTGTTAAGTGTTTTAAAAATCAAATTTCGACAGAAAGTATGTAATCTAATATATTTATTACTTTCGTAAATACTTTACGTTTGTTTTTCAAATAGGATAATTATAACTATGATATTTATATTAATAATAAATAGTAATGTATTCAAGTAAAACATATGTCAAATTATATTAGTTTTATTATTATCTAACTTTTAATTTAAGATCATCATTTATCACTCCTCGAGCTATCGACTGCCAATATTGTGATCAGCAGAACTCGAATTATGATTAGAACCAGTCTGTTAATTTAATATTGGAAGATTTTTGGAGTCTGTAAATATTTTTATCCAAAAGGGAGAAGCGGTAGGACCGTGGTAATGCATCCGACACTGAATAATAACTATAAACAAATTATTCATGTAAAGCATAAAAAATTTAATATATCTACAAACAAAAAAAAGACTTTTTAATTAGATTATACAGATTTGGCAAAATATTACCATTAATTTAAAATAAACGCAATAAATACAAGTAATGTAACTCGTTTATTTTGTATATCTTGTGAAACGCCTTTTATTCTACCTCGTACTCGTAACAATCAATGGACGATTAAAATTTTTATTGAATGAGATTGAAGTGAGTAAAAAGGCAACGCCTGAGAATACTTATAATTATAAGTAAAATTGGTAAGCGGAGTTGTAAACAGTAATATTGTATATTGCTCAACGAAAAATTGCGAGTTGTGTTGGAAACAGTACATATCTAGTCTTATATAGGTAAATTTTAAATGTATAAATTAAAGTTTTAACTAAGTAAAAATATATATATCCCATTCAAAAAATATGTAGTAATATGGATTATAATTTAAAATTCAAAAACAAATTACAGCCAAATAACATATTTTAGCGAAAATACCTTAAAGGTTTCCAAGTAATATAATATACCAATGTTGTGTATCTTTGTTTGGACATTATCCTAAGATCGATATGATGAAAAGTAGATATTACATTGTGTTTCATTGCTTATTAGTGTGTTTGTAGTATATCTAAACTGCCAAAGGTAAGCGGTAACATAAAGTGTCTATAATAACTATCGATTGTTATTATTTAATGTAAATGACAATTTTTCATAACTAAGTAAAAGGTTTATACATTTCTATTAACTGATAATTTGTAAAACTACAAAAATACCAAGGACGTAATGTAACTATTAACATTTTAATATGATAAGTGTGGCTGACGTTATAAAACAGTTTCTGTATTTACATTTGCGAAAGTCCAAAAAACGCATGTGCACAAAAATCAATTAGTACGTCTAACTTATATCCTTCTAGCATTTAATTAGGGATTCAGAAGTGATTCTTGCAACACAACAGTTTTTCTAGAGACTGATTTTATGATGCCTCTTTCTGACTTTCTTTGGTCTAATTGATCAAACGTGGAAGGAACAGAAAAACAACTAATAACGAGTTTTTTAGGGGTGGTGGGGAATTTTTTCTCTAATAAATTACGTACATTTTGAATTAACTGAAATGCTATTTTTCAAACGATACAAGCATCAAAAAATAATTTCTACCTTATAACGATAGCCAGTTTAAATATATCTAATGATCAAATAATTGTCAGATTATATTACGGATATTGTATATTCCACTAATTGCGTTGCAGTTACATCAGTATTTTATTAAAAATGAAACGCTTGGCCACTCACACTGAAGATACGTGCTTCTTTCCAAAAAAATCAATATACAAAGTGTATATGTGGAATAAAATCTTCTGTTTTATTATTTAATTCTGATAAAAAAAAATACCTCTTAGTAACTATAATATATTTAAAATTTAAAATTTCGCCTGACATTGCGATTAACAAAGTGTAACAATTTATTGAAAACTTTAATAAATAATATGCGCATTCTATTAGTGTTTTAATAGAATCAAACTCACAAGGGCCGGAGACTCAAGCCATCTTTAGTCACAAGTTGACCGACCAAACCCTTGAAGTTGGAAAATAATCAACTTAGGGTTCACCCGTGGAAGTATTGTTGTCTAACAAGGCAGCACAATTATTGGCAAGTTTTGCTATACGCCGTGTTAGTAATTATGTGTTCAAACAAGCCATCCCACTAACTAATGTAATTAGTTTTTGCCGTGGGTATACTAGTAAACTAATGTTGCATACTTGATTAAGGTAAAACGTATAATTTTGAACTTTATGAATGGTATTTTTTGTAATTTAATCTTTAAGAATAGATTGGGTGGGAGTAATGCTCATAAAATTATTATAGGATTAATAAGAGGGCCTTCTTCAAATAATTATTTAGTTAACGATTAAGGCATGTTACCGAAGACTTTAACCGTATCTTAGTAACCCTGCTTAATATCTGATTACTTAATATGAAAGGAGGATTTCATCTTGAAAAGTTAGTCAAACAGTACAGGTATTTTTGTTCTTTTTCATTAAAAGATCCAATGGCAGGATTTACTTATTCCTAAATTTGAATTACTCGAATGTTATATTTTCAGGCCTTTTGATATTAAACATAACTATTCCACACGGAGTAATTTTAAATAAAAAAAAAATGTAAAGAAACAAATCCTGCCAGAAACCTAGCGAAATATGAACAAATACACTACTGTTAACCTGGTCAGTCACAATGCAAATTAAATCACTTTTATCGAACACTAACAATACACTTTTAATTATTAGTTTGATATTATATAGTTTTGTTCAAATTAAACAAATATTCGAGATTATATGGTAAGCCATATATAATATAGTCAGAAGATAAGAGTATTATCGCAAAATTTTTTATTTTAAAATAGCAGTTACCCGGCGCCTTGGACGTGGTTGCGAATGGAATAAAACTGTATTTCAGAGGCATATCCTTAACAATATCACACTAAATACTCTTGAAAGTTATAGTTTGTCACAAGAAAAGATACTCCAATCTCCCTGATAAATTTCAAGATAACGAAGCTTCAAGTTTAAAAAGGCAATTATCTTAGGCCCTGAAACTGAAGAGTGAAAAATGTTTAATAATTGGAATGTAAACATGGTTAAAGTTACGGTTTTTTAACCTCTCGAAGGTACAACTCAATGGAATTCTAATATGTATCTAGAACAGTTATAGACCATAGTAGTAAATCGTAACGATATAATATAGGAAATATCAAACCAAATAAAAATCCATATTAATCACTTACCAGAAATATGAAGCGTAAAATGAGTGCTACTATTAATTTAATGCGAAAATATATTTATTAATTATTTTCTAAAATCTATTCGTGTATGTGAAAAATGATTTCAATCAAGTTATTTAATATTTCGTATTTCAGTTTAAAAATGGTCGCTATTACGAAACCATAGGAAATATTTAATATAGCACAATTTTAGAAAATAAGTGACATAAAAAATATACCATGTTATACAGTAAAATATTCTATTATATTATTTATTAAATAACTTGTTTTAACATTTCGTGAGATCTTCCAGAAAAATAAACAAACAGACAAAAGGGAAAATAAAAATAAATCCTTAAATTATGTGACATAATACTATACATTGAGTCCTAAAAAATTTATTAAGTGACGTTGAACTTCCCTTTGTCATTATAAGTTTGCAGCAATTATTTTATTCGGTTACATTGTTCTCATCTCCCACCAAGGTTGCCCATAAGATCAATGTAAAAATTTTACTTACGCTCAGAAGAGCTCCATTGAGTAATATCTACCACCATAGAGTTAAATACCCTAGCCAGTTAGTAAGCACTTCTAGAGAAATAGTTCCCTCTGTAGACTTTGCATGAAAAAGCATTTCTATGTATACAAAAGTTGAAGTCTAGTAATGAGTCAATATCCCAAGGTATTTGATTATTGCGCCCTTCAAGCAATTATTCTTAGTAGGCTGAAACAATTACCCGTTAGCACGACGATATGCTCTGTAGCTATAATAAGTGTTTCCTCAGTTTACGTTTACACGTTGTGAAGTACGCACTTCTACCAAGATAATGAAGTAACATGTAAACTATAAAAATGTTCAGTAGCTATATAATTAATATAATTAAGGAGTTTCATCATTAAAATAAGTAAAAGAATCTGTTTGTTGGAACTTAAAAACCTTTTTTTTTAAGTAAAGTCGTTAAGTCACGTGATAGCTGATGATGTAAATGAAAAACAACTTCTTGACATTTATATCTAAACGTATTTTAAAGAAATATATTTTTATAAAGTAACATATTTATTTTACTCTGATTATAAAGTAATTGTAACACTAAACTTACAAATTGGCCTTGTGAAAAACAATTGTGACTTCTTTATGACAATACCGTTATCACAATCACCATTTTAAAATTATTTTGCACTTTTTAAATACATTTAAGATAGTAAAATTTTAAATAATACTGACTGTCGAGTATTGTAATCTGTAATCTAAACCAAAAATATTACCTATTTATTCATATGTTGATTGAGTTAGTTCATTCACTAAATATTAAAAAAAACAGCTACTGAACATTTTTATAGTTTACATGTTACTTAATTTACAAGGTAGAAGTGCGCTACACAACGTGTAACGTAACAGAGGAACCATTAATAAAGCTACAGCGCATATCGTCGTGCTAAGGTAATTGTTTCAGCCTACTAAGAAATTGCTTGAATGGCGCATAATCAAATACCATGGATATTGAATCATTACAGACTTCAACTTTTTATACATAGAAATGCATTTTCATGCAAAGTCTACAGAGGAACTATTTCTCTAGAAGTCTTACTAACAGGTAGGGTATTAACTCTATGGTGGTAGATATTACTCCATGGAGTTCTTCTGAGCGTAAGTAAAATTTTTACATTGATCTTATGGGCAACCATGATGGAGAAGAACAATGTAACCGAATAAATAATTGCTGCAAACATATAATGCAAAGGGATTCAACGTCACTTAATAATTTTTTAGGACACAATGTATAGAATATGTCACATAATTTAGGATTTATTTTTATTTTCCCTTTTGTCTGTTTGTTATTTTTCTGGAAAATCTCAGAAATGTTAAAACAAGTTATTTAATAAAAAATATCAAAGAATATTTTACAGTATAAACATGTTATATTTTATATGTCACTTATTTTCTAAAATGTGCTATATTAAATATTTCCACTGGTTTCGTAATAGCGACCATTTTTAAACTGAAATACGAAATCTTAAAACTTGATTGAAATCATTTAATACATACGAATAGATTTTAGAAATAATTAATAAATATATTTTCGATTAAATTAATAGTAGCACTCATTTACGCTTCATATTTCTGGTAAGTGATTAATATGGCTTATTATGGTTTGATATATCCATATTTATCGTACGATTTACAACTATGGTCTAACTGTTCTAGATACAAATTAGAATTCCATTGAGTTGTACCTTCAGGAGGTTCAAACCGTAACTTTACCATGTTTACATCCAATTTTAAACATTTTTCACTCTTCAGTTCAGGGCCTAAATAATTGCTTTTTAAACTTGAAGCTTCGTTATCTTGAAATTTATCAGGGGATTGGAGTATCTTTCTGTGACAAACTATAACTTTCAAGAGTATTTAGTGTGATATTGTTAAGGATATGCCTCTGAAATACGTTTTATTCCATTCGCAACCACGTCCAAGGCGCCGGTAACTGCTATTTTAAAATAAAAA
>NW_025785767.1:0-56643 GCF_021130785.1 Homalodisca vitripennis | reverse complement strand
CGGGGCACGGTTACTTTAGGAAGTACCTCTACAGGATGGGAAAAGTCAGGTCGCCTCGGTGTGCTTACTGCCCGGAGGAAGATGATGATGTTCATCACACCTTCTTCGCTTGCGGGCGCTTCACCCGAGGCCAGGCGAACGCTCGCCACTAAAGTTGGCGATGTTACGGCAGAGACCATTGTGGAGATGATGCTGCAGAGTGAGGACACCTGGAATGCAGTCACCACTCATGTACATGCGATCCTTCATCAGAAGCGTGAAGACGGATGCCTGGCTGACCCCTAGCTTCCGAAACAAGTAGTTTTGTCCTGGTTGGGACATAAGACACACGGACCAGGCAAGATGTCATCCGAAAGGGTTCCGGCCTGGGGGCCCCTCCGTGGGCCGTAGGGGGTTTTAGTGGGTAGTCCCGCAAGGGAGTCCCACACTCCGTGCACAAATGCATTCCCCCTACGTAAAAAAAAAAAAAAAAAAAAAAAACTACAACTCGTAGATAAATAGTACTCAATGTACCATAATTCTAGAAATGGAACTTGTTAGTGGATGTTTAGTGGAACTAATTTAAGTACATGACATCTGAATATATGACACTATTCAGAGTCAGAATTTATTCTGTAAATACATCCTGTTTGTAAAATCATCACCTTATGGACCCGATATTGGCTAAATTGTGATTGATTGCTGTTGTGTCAACTTACAAATGTGTATTAGAACATTCTGAGATGATGTGGTGGTTAATTTTTTACTTTTTTGATTATTCAAGATCTAAAGTTTAAATATGAAACATTATTGAATATTCAGTTTTGCTCGAATAAAGTTGTTCCTATACGTTTGTGAATTGTGTTTTATTTAACATAACATTAAGTAACCAATAATAACTAACAATATCTAATGCATCAGATAAAGCTAAAATTTAAATTATAATGATCATTTAATGTATTATCAATTTAATCGTATCATTAACAAAAATATAATGTGAAACAGTTTCAGCCCAGTAATCAACAGTTTTTGAATTCTGTAATGCCTTCAAAAAGCAAACCGAAAATATTGGTAGCGCATTACTATAATCAGTCTTCTGGTTCACGCTGCGTTGAGACATTGCTCACACAGTTAACTTCTTGAGATATTTCAGCCTCGTTGTGGAGAGCAATCCAGTCAAACAGATGTTTAATCGAAACTGCCAATAGTCAGCAGTTGTCTGTACAGACGAGTTGAAGAGCGGAGGTTTATTGTGATTGGCTGAAGCTTAGCCAATCATCGATCAGTTATTATCAATATGGCTTCTGTATCACAGGTTGCTATCTTTTAGACAATTTCCCGGTTTTTTTTGTTGAAGTTATTTTCACTCTTCAAAAGTTTTTCTTATTACCCTTGGATAATAGTAGGGAGTTTTTGCAACTACTTTTGTTTCAAAGAATTTTATATATTTTACTCTGTCACTACATAGGCCAGATATGACAGGTTTTAATGCTTATTTTTCCATAGTAACTGTTTGACCTTACTACAAACCACAACAAGCTTCATGTCAGCACTATATTAAAATTTAAAATACGCCTATCAGCTCTGTGCCACCCTGCATCATAAAAAAATAATTGGATATACAAAATTTTTATATATTATATGTGCAAATGTAGTGTATACAACTTTATTACTAAGAAACATTTAGTTTTGAGTACTTACATATGTTTATTTAAGACATGCAGAATAGAACTGAATCAAACAGCTAACTTTGTCATTCACACGAAAAAGGGCCAACTTGTCAAAGATTTCCATTTATTCATCTTCTGTTTATTTTTCTTTCGCAAAAATGTAATCATACTACACTCATTAGTAAAATTAAATAAAACCTTAATTGTTTTATTAAGAGAATTCAACTAATTATAATCCATGTCGGCACATTGATTTACTGATGAACATTGGACAGGAATTCTAGAAATTCTCACGGCTTGTGCAAGCATACCTATAAAGTGATTGTGCTCGCTTATTCGTTGACGGATTTATTTTGAAAAGGTACCGTTAGGATTGGTATAAAAAATGGCTAAATAGTTGGTATCCTATACATTTTTTATAATTATAACGGTTTTGTATTATTTGACTTTTAAATAGAAACATTTTGAAACGGGTAAAAGGATTTTGTTCATATTTTATTTTCAAAAAGGTCTATAAAAGTTTAATGCAATTCTCAAGTTTCATAACTTTATCTTAAACACGTTCAAAAGATTTAAGTTTTAAAATAAAAATCATATACAGATAGACGGAAAACTAAAGGTTTTAGAGCATAACTTCATATGAACTTTTTTGCTCATTTTTATGTGTAAAACAAAATCCCAAAGTATTGGAACACTTTTACAGAACACCTGTAGATCTACATCCGCATTAACAAATTATCTTAGTTCTCAAAACTAGATTATGTTAGTATATTGGAGCTCATAGATATACAACCAATTAACAAACTATTATGGTTTTGAAAAATATTGATCATATTTTCAATGTCTATATTCATGTTGTCTGCTGTGTCTATGCACACAGGTTAGGTGCTCTGTGATCAACAAACAGAAAATCACTAATAAGTAGCTTACCACATAACATAGTTTGTGCGGTTGTATGAATAATATACTCTACAAGAATATAAATGACAATTTCTTAATATTTTGTATTACTGCAGCGGATATAAATAATGTATTTACAGATATTTATACGATTTCACGTTTAAAATTCATACTATAAGTATGTTTATACACATTTTTCAGATAAAAGGTCATATCTTTTGGAAGCCAATCTTATAATCCATCAAATGGAAATAGAAGCTAGAGTATATGACTTAGTTCTTAAAATATAGCCATTTCCCTGAACCTTTTTCTTGAAAACTATTTTTGTTTTATCGGGCGGTCTCCAAAGGTTTAAAAATGTCAGAAGTCGATTTGATGACAATTTTAGTTAAATTTAACTCAGGTTAAAAAAAGACATTGGGATTCGAGAATACGGAAATGATTTTAAAAATTTTGGAACTGAACAATACAGTTACAATCTAAAACTTGCAATACTTAATCATATTATTAATATTTATTAAGTAATGTTATGTTATATTTCCACTAACAAAGTAGATTAACTACAGTGTTGTAAAAACAGTACTGTATTGTAAAAACATCACAAATGAGTTAAATATGGCACATTGTAAAGTTGTTGTTATATTTAAGCAAGTGTTGTATTATTGTGCAGTTAATAGTTAGGTGGGTTCTGGATCTATACAAGTTTAAAGTTTTGATACAATTGTTTTAGAATCGGCCTAATAAATATAGTACACTTAGTTCAGCTTCACAACACAGGAATAGGTTTCAAATTCAGAATCGAACGTCAATTTTGGTATCGGTTGTCAGAATTGAATTTTTTTTTACTAACCCACCTTTAATACAAATTTTCTTTTACATAAAAAATAGGACAATATAATTAAACCAAGACGAGAGAAAGCTTATAACAATTTACCTTTACAAAGAAATTATTCTCCACAGATCAATAAAACAACACATTTTCTTGTAAAGAGGTGGTCTTTTTCTACACAGACCAAATAATAGATTTTGTTCTTTATCCTTTTGATAAATTTCAGAGTAACCTGTGTACATCATCAGATTTCAAAAGGATTAAAGTCTTAAACTAAGTAAGAAAAAAATGTTAACAATGATGCTCAACTGCCTAATCATGAAAGTGCAACCAATATACAGTAGAAATGTCTGTTAAAAATACAGTTTTGAAGAAAACTCACTTCTTTTTTAACTGATGAATGAGATTGCTGTTCCTGGTCGAAATTAAATTCACGAAGTTCACTGACGACATTTCTCTGGACAAATACTTGTTCGTCAGAAGATCTGTCCTTCTGTAAATTAACAAATTTTTTGTACATTTGTTTCACAACCAAAAATGATGTTACTCTATAGAAAATTGAATGCAATTTTTAAAGGTAAAACAATATCTACTTATTTATACTATTTGAGTCCTTAGTAATACAGTAGCTCTTTAACCCTTTGAAATGCCAACGTCCGATTTTACCGAACCTTCGGGAAAAAATCACTACAAATCAAAAATTTTATATTTTTAAAACTAATATTTATATTAAATTGTTTGTGAACAACTGTTCTTTTCAAAATAAATTGTTATAGTACACTTCCAATCAATTTATTTTAACGAAAAATCAATTTAAAACTCACATATAAACATTTTTGGTTGATATGGCTACCGGAAAACAATGTGACATTAGTTTCTTAAATGTTGTATAACTCACTCATTATTGAAGATAATGATATACATTTTTCAAGATTTATACACAATTGAATACCCTTTCCAGTGATATGGACAAAGAAAAGGATATGATTTTTTGGTAATGATAATTAGGTTGAAAAATGAAATTTAAATAAAATTCTGGAATGTTTTGAAGTAAGTCCATTTTTGATATTCCTAAATTTAATTTTATGGTAACTTTGTTATTTTATGTTAATTAGCCTTAGTTTTCAAAGAAAATTTACAAAAACAGAATGTTGATAGCTTATTAAATAATCAAACAGTGAATTTTTTTACTGAAACCTTGCAAATGCCTTCAAAAGGGCTGGCACTTTTAATTGCACCCGCTAGAAAAAAACCAGGCATTTTTCAGTACACCCACTCAATAAATACTTGGCACTCAAAGGGTTAATCATCCAATCTTGGAATTTCCAGAGTTTTTAATGTGTCACAAGTATCATGAGGAATCACAAGAATGTTACAAGCTGTTAACTTACTTGAAGTTCATTGTTATATAACAGTATTACTTTTCACAACAGAAAAAAAAACAGATGAAAGCAACCACAGTTTGACTTAAAATGCCAAATGCGCATCTCACATACAAAGGTGTGGTGATGTTTATCTGTAAAGTGAAGTTGGTCGAGAGGAGATGCTGATAAAATTATAGCAGAAACTGGTTATACATCCAGAAATGGTTAACAGAGTACATGTATAAAAATACAAGGTTCTTAGTAAAATGAAGAATGAATGTCTGTACATTTATGTAATGTAACGTGATAATTATATTTTTATTTTAAAGAATTGTATTTTTAAATTAAACTATTGTAGTATTTATGAAATTGAACAGCCTGAAAAATTAATTAATTTGTAACAGGTCAAATTACGACATTTGAATATTCGAAGAAATATATTAAACTTTATACGGGAAAAAGATTTAATTAATTAAAATGAAGTAAACATAACCAAAATTCGTGTTTTACAAAAGAACTAAATAGAATTACGCAGAAAAGCCAATTGTGGGATAAATGACTTGTATATTGATGATGTCATAAAGCACATGTTGCTAAAAATTTAAATAAAAAAGCTTTGAAAAAATAATAAAAAGAAAATAGAAAGACTTAAATTGATTAATTATAGTGAACGTGATAAATTTCGACAATTATAAGAAAAGAATCAAATTATATTTAATCGTGAAGACGCTGATTTGAACGGGAGAGGGGATGAGTATTGCTTTGAATCGGTATGTGTAGTTTTATACGGAGATTCCTTCTTCTCTTTCCAGACTTGAAGCAAGGAGGTTGTGTTCATGTGAATCCTCCTGGGATAGTAGTGATGAAATTAATAGGAAACTGTATTATGGTGTATTGAAATTTTAATGAAGGATGGGATATTATGTTAGATTCTTAAGTTATCAAAGCAAGATGAGTGGAATTATATATGTATGGACAGTGTAATATGGAATAAATTAACGTCAAGGTCATTTGGTTTGACTTTTATTTGAGTATCCCATTTATAAAGAAGTGTGATAGGAACTTTAATGGAGTGATATTGAATTTTTTAACCACTACTCAACCTATTTAAAAACCTGAGATAGATATAGACTTGTTGTTGGTGACAACACCACAGACATTCAAATTTGATAGTAATTTGGTATTAACTTGGAATAGTATGAGTTAGCCAACACGAAGTAATTTACATAACCAATGAGAGGGAGCACATTTTGAATAGTGATTGGGAGAGGATTGGGACAGCAAACTGTTTATCTGGAAGGTGGCAGAGTTTCAAGTAGTACCAAGGGGACGCAGCTAGCTTTGGGCAGATTTTGAGCGAGATGGCGACCAACACCATCTGGAGCAAAATGGTACAGTAACGTGGGACTCGTAACAAAATGGCGCACAACTACATGAGGCGTCAACAACACTAGAAAACCGATACGCAGGGTTTTAGAGCATAACTTCATATGAACTTTTTTGCTAATTTTTATGTGTAAAACAAAATCCCAAAGTATTGGAACACTTTTACAGAACACCTGTAGATCTACATCCGCATTAACAAATTATCTTAGTTCTCAAAACTAGATTATGTTAGTATATTGGAGCTCATAGATATACAACCAATTAACAAACTATTATGGTTTTGAAAAATATTGATCATATTTTCAATGTCTATATTCATGTTGTCTGCTGTGTCTATGCACACAGGTTAGGTGCTCTGTGATCAACAAACAGAAAATCACTAATAAAAGCTTACCAGATAATATAGTTAGTGCGTTTGTATGAATAATATATTCTACAAGAATATAAATGACAATTTCTTAATATTTTTTATTACTGCAGCGGATAAATAATGTATTTACAGATACTTATACGATTTCACGTTTAAAATTCATACTATAAGTATGTTTATACACATTTTTCAGATAAAAGGTTATATCTTTTGGAAGCCAATCTTATAATCCATCAAATGGAAATAGAAGCTAGAGACTTTGGGCAGATTTTGAGCGAGATGGCGACCAACACCATCCGGAGCAAAATGGTACAGCAACGTGGGACTCGTAACAAAATGGCGCACAACTACATGAGGCGTCAACAACACTAGAAAACCGATACGCAGCAGATTGACGCAGCCAACGTGAGGCAGATCCGCAGCAAATTGTAATAAAAATTTGTCTTTTCTCAAAGTGAAAAAGTATTAGTGCACCTTGAAAGTATCGAAGGAAGATTGAATATTTAAATAATCAACAAAAGAGTAAAGGTGAGTATATTATTATAGATGATTGAACTCTTGTGGAATATGCAAACTTTGCATATGAATTTCAAGCAGAATAGATGGGTTTTGAATTCAATTGGACTTCACCAGAGTTAAAGTGAAATATTAATTAACTTACATCACAGTGAATAACATGAACTCCCATGTTAAATGGCCAAGGAATGTTATCAAATATGAGACTTTCTATTTAATGACATTGGACCTCATATTCTTTCATATTTGAATCCAACAATTGTGGGACTCATCAGACAGATTCAACACCTTTTAAAACTGACACCACCAACATGGGGCTAGATGACTACACATGCTATCCAAACACGTGGGGTTTCATCCTACAATATCCTTAGAGTTCATAGCAGACAAATCCGACCCATTTCTTACTGACAGCACCACGTGAGGCAACAAACGACCCAGTACAATTAACACTAATGAAATGTAGGCAATTAGGAAGCGAACACGAATGTGTATACATTCACTACACTGTTATGGAACACACTGACTGAGGGCAAACAATGAGTTTCTGCCTTGTACAACAAGTAGTAACTCGACTTCCTGAGTAAAAATACCAGATTACAGAGGGAATACTGTAATACAAATTTATTTATAACATTCGTAAACGGGACAGAAAATGTTGTGGAGGACAAGTTTCTGTAAATTCATTTTTCAGAAAGTGGAGGACAACTGTTATTATTTTTTTTGGAAAATACGTCACATCAATCAATATTGTTCTTTGTGTGATAACAAATTAAACAGAGTTACATTTTTTTCCCGACAAGCAGGAAAGTCACTAACTGACAGATTACCAACCTTTATTTTCAGATGTTTTGATCTTGCCTCTCCTAGGCTATAAAAAAGTCTACTTTCTGTGATTAATTGTCAATAAATATCACAATTTTAACAAAAGGGAATACACCGGAACGAAAAAATGTCTAAATGTGCAAAAAATAGTGCATCTTACCTCAATGCTCCCTCTTAGCTCTATGATGCGGTTCTGGTACTTGGCAACTAGTTTCTCCTTTTCTGACAACTGCTTTTTGACATCCTCCAACTCCTGCCGGAGGCCCTCTACTTGGCTGTAACAGTAACAACTATCAGACCACTGTCATATCAAAATAATATCAGAATTCTTTATTGTTTACATATATATGAATTAAATTACATCAATCAGGTATGAAAAGGTTGATTCTCACTTCAAACTATTTAAAATTCAATTAAGTGCACCATATTTTTAGTTGCCTGTCTTTTGCTAATAAATTAGATGGTTTACCAAACGTGAGTATGCAAGATGTAATTGGCCATGACACAAACATGGATTTTTCTAAATCTAAACCGCAAAACAGACATTGTCTGGTCTTTTAACTTAGTGGTTAATTAATTATGCATTTTTGGTCCATAGTTGATTTTTTCCTGGTTATCCGATCAAGAAAATATATATACTGTACATACACAGGACAGAGAAACCTACTTCTGTCAATAGATAATTAAGATGGGTTTTATGACGGACTTTTTAAGTGTATAGTAAAAGTTAGATCGTAACATTGTCTTTTACATCTACATTACAACTGACCAGGCATTGTATACTTCACATTTTCTAAACTGTACAGTTAAAAGTATATTTTTATTAAAGTTTGTAATTTTCTTATCTGGATGTTTTCTTACTCTATGCTAAACAGCCGTTGCACAAAATGTTGATATGAGAACTGATTTTACTATCAAGCTTACTTTATGCTTTCAAGACTATAAATGTAAAAAAATTGAAAATTGTGGTTAAATTAATTAAACCATATGGTTGTACTGCCATAAAACTATGTTTACACAGAACAGTTTATTACATTTAACAGGCTCTAGAAGTGAATTCAACCTTTTATCTATAAAAAAACTGAAAATTTGCAATAAAAAAAATTAACGTTTATAAATTGAGATAAAAACTACATTTTAAGTTGCACCAAAACAATACATCTCTATAAAATGTAATTGAAATCAGTTCCATGGTTTCGGAGCTTAACGTAAACAAACTTCATGACAAAAATTTTTTTATATACGGATAAATTATGTTCATTTCTGTTCAATAGGCTAAATAAATGCCAAATATGAAATTACGAATTTACATGTGTATCACTGACATGTCTTCTGACTGTTACCTACATACATGGGTGATGGCATTTGTGATTCTATTTAAGTACCAATTACATATTTCTAGACAGACATCTTTATTTCATGAATAATAAATACATACATTTTGTATATGTCAATGAATTTATATATAAACTTAATATCACATAGCTTATAAATAAGTTAGGAATCATATAAATATAACCTTCAGAACTTTGGCAGACAGGAATTCCTGTACATTACAAAACTTCCTATCAACTAAAATTTTCTCCGAAATTAACAAAAGCCCTTTACATTCAGCCTTTCACAGCACCTTTTTATTTCAGATGGAAGTTTGTTAAAGAAAAAGGACCAGTGAAAAACAAGGTTTCTTTTGGAGAGAGTGAGGTGATGACTAGGAGTGCGCAGGTCATTCCTGTGCCTAGTCAGATATCAGATGGATATTTTTAGGACAGCCCATCGTCAACAGTATTGATTTGTAGATAAATATTGAAGGTAAGGTGGGAAGGTTTAGTGAACGGAAGACACCTTCATGTAGTAGGGGGTAAGCCATTAAAGATACGTAATGGCTCTTTTCTGGACCAAGAAGACCTTGGAAGCCTGTGGAGAACAACCCCAGACTTAATTCAATAAGACATATGATGGATAAAAACAACCATAATAGACCATGAGTAACAAATTGAGATCTTAATGAGTGTTAATGTCCTAAGTGCGTAACAGATGCTACTACAAAGATTAGAGATGGGAAGACCAAGATAACCCACTATCCACAGTTACACAGACAAATTTAACAGAACTACAGAGTCAGATGTTGCATCAAACAGGACTTATTCAGATTCAACTGAAGATTGTTATAAGATAACCAGCTTATGAGCGATTGTACTGTTTCCTTGACTCTGTCCTGTAAATTGATATGTGGACCTCCAAAAAGCAAGGTTATGTCATCTGCATAAAATATAGGCTTTGACAAAGAAAGATATACTGTACTACAAGATCATTTATGTAGACAATGAAAATCAAAGGTCCAAGGATACTGCCTTGGGGAACCCCATATCTGCATACTGTGTGTTCTGATCGAATCTTTGAATCCTCTACAAATTGCAGCTGGTTGGAAAGGTATGATCGAAACCGATCCAGGGCAGTGCCACTATACCATAATTCTTCAGTTTTTCATAGAGGATGCCATGATCAACTATATTGAATACCTTCGAAAGATCACAGAATATCCCCAGGGCTGGATCGCACCGCTTAAAATGAGATAATAAATCTTGCAAAAAGTCCACAACTGCTTGAGTAGTTCAGCGGTTTATTCTAAAGCCATATTCATTCTGAATCAGGATATTGTTTTTATCTACATGACCCAATAACCATGAATATATAACTTTCTCCAGCACCTTTTACATAGTACAAAGAGCAACAGGCCTACAGATGTTGAAGATGGAGCTTATATTGGCTACTGTTAACTTAATTACATTTAAACACATAAAACCAATATTTAATACTTTCTATAATAGCAAGGGGTCACATAAATAAAAGTATTAAATATTGGTTTTATGTGTTTAAATGTAATTAAGGCCTATATAGTTGTTGACACTACTTTTCTTTTGTGACTTAAATATGGAGACAAGCCTTGCAGTTATGTAAACATCAGGGAAAATTCCAGAAGAAATCGAGACATTAAACAGATGAGCTAGTGGATCAGTGGATCACTGATGACTGTAAATTTGTTTCAGAAGAAAACTAGAAATTCCATCAGTTCCTGAACACATCTTTAATTTAAGAGTTAAAGGATCGCTTGTTCAATTTCACCAGAAGTAACCATAGACAAAAATAAAGAATGAGCTGGAGTATGATGGTGAATAAAATTAAGTGAAAAATGGTACGGCATAGTGTGATAAATCAGCAATATTTAATAAGAAATGATTGCTGAAAACTTTTATGAATTACCCAGACGTTTAATAGAAAGAATTGAAGACTATGATTTTGACTAACTTATCTCTACACACAACATTCTAGAGGGTTTTCTGGATACAATCTGATTTTTCAATTTCATGTGAAATATATAACGCTTTTCTTCCAGAAAACGCTTACGGAAAAGATTTTTCCTTCTTTCAATAGTGCTTTTAAGGCCGAATCTCTAGTGCTTCGAGCAAGAATCACATAACATTTCTACTAGCAAAATCCTTTAATTCTCTGCTCTAAGATCTTTGATATTTTTATGGAATTTATTAGGGAATTTTGTAGGAAATGATCATTAAAAATGTGCTTGAATAACGTTTGAAAAAGATTCAAATTTGTTGTTTACATTCTTGAATACGGACAGACAATTTCAGTCTACCTGTCACAAGCCATTCTTAAAATTTCAAACTTTTTTTGGAAAAATCTTTTATTATCTGATATAATTCCGGCTTTTTAGAATTTAATTTAATTATTATCAATTACAGTAAGCATCATGATCCGATGTGTTCATAAAAGAAATGTATGATAATATTTATTTCAGAATCTAAATTAGTTACATTGTCAAGAAGTGACTCATTATGATCAGTAATTCTAGTGGCACAATTGAGTATATCTTTTAAGATTAAAAGACATTAATCTTAACTTTAAACATTACATACATTTGAATATAGAAAGTTTATATTCCAATCTTCTCAAAATAAAGTACTATCATTATCTTTCAATAAATAAGACATTAGCCTTTCTAAACCATCAATAAATTCTTGTTTTCATTGTTGTGTGGAGGGGTCTATATAGACACAATATAAAAATTCAAAACAATCTGCTTTACATAATTGTTTGAACCTTATTAATACAGCAGAAGTGACGTTTCTTGAAACTAACCTGGAATATAATCCATTAGTGGAAGAAGTGATGCTGATGTCAAAAAAGTTACGTTTCTTGGAAATATACCTGAATATGAGCCACAAGCGGAAGAAGTGATACTATTTGAGGCTAACCCCGAATCCATTAGTGGAAGAGGCTATGTTGCTTGAAGCTTACCCTGAACATGATATACTAGTGGAAGAAGTGACATTGCTTGAAATCAACCCGGAATATGGTCCACTAGTGGAAGAAGTGATGTTGCTTGAAACTAACCCTGAATATGATACACTAGAGGAAGAAGTGGTGTTGCTTGAAACCAACCAGAAATTTTATCCACTAGTGGAAAAAGTGACACTGTTTGATGCTAAGCCTGAATATGATCCATTAGTGGAAGAAGTAAACCTGAATATGCCCTTGTGGGTGTGCCTGATGGGCAAGAGACAATAGTTTCTGCAAGGCACCTGACTTACTTCCTCACTTGGTGAGCCACGTCAAATTGTTTTTTTTACCTTCAGATGAAATAAGATGATTCTGAACTTTTTAAACAGGTTTGTCTATCTATTGCATAGTCTACAGAGGAGATTACGATGATATCACCCTGTGAGACATCAGGGAACTGGGACAACTTTAGTAACAGCCATAATCAAGAGACTCTGTATATTCCTTGAAGCCAGAGAGTCTATATAAAGAAACCTTTACTATTGTATCTAAATACTAGGGAGAAAGAATCTGCTTTACAATCATATATTAATAATTAACCATGCGATTAAATTTCTTGTTTTGTTTCCAAGTATTGTTTTGGTTAAATGCTAACTCACTAGTTTTCTACCCATAACATAACTATTGTAGGAAGGGTTGATTCAATGTGAAAATTGAGTTTAGCTCCGGTTGATGTACACTCCAGTCGAGCTAACTTGATGTACACAACTAGAACCAAGGGCATATTATATTATGATCAGTCAGCTGTTTGCCAGCTGCTACTGAGTATAGCAATTTTTGGTCCTTTTAAATGTTTAAAAAAAAGATAAGCAATAAAGTATTATGATAGTCTTGCTGCAAGTGATTCTTCTTGTAATTTCTCCTAAATATTGCTTCGACAAAACCACTTCTCTAATTATTAAAACATAAAGTTAATATTTGAATATTAAAGTTAAAACTTACTCTAATCCCTTTGTGGACAAATTACATGAAGAAATCTGAAAACAAAATAAATATATATACATAAATGATCACACCCATATAATTCATTACTTAATTATGCTGAAAAAAGTATTAAATGTGATAAACTGGTGCTACTAACAAATGTTAACTTCTCTGTTCCAAATCTTATCTAATAAGTTACAAGACTGGAAACAGTGAATGAACCAAATAATACACACTCAATGCAGTAACTGTAACAAGATACATGCAACTGATATAGTAGTTAGATCGTCTCTAAAGCGGTCAATGCAAAAACCAATATTTCTATATTTATTTACTTATAAAATAATATTTGAACTTTAAATTCACAGTAGTTACTGCAATTTAAATGATTCATTATTCTTTAGAAAATGTGTACTAAAAACTGTCATTCAACTTGACTAATTGTCATCTCAATGACTAAGCCCCCCTCTATAAAGTCTAGAAAATACAATCAGGACAAAATTTAAAATTGTAATAAATAAAAGGTATAAGTAATGTAGCATTACACGGGTAAACGAAAATATCAATAGATATCAATTTGAGAAGAGACTGCTCATGAACATAATTAAATAGGAATTTTCTTTTAGTTTACACCTTCGATAATTTAGGAAAAATTTGTATTTTTACTCCTTGGCATTTCTGATGAACATCAGCTGTGAAGTATTTGTTAAACACAATGCCTGAAAATTAATACAATGCCTAAGTTGTTCATAGAGATATTTTATCAAGAATTGATTGAGTTATTAATTGCAATCGCATTGCCACAATGAAGTACAAAATCACACGGTTAAAATTCTTCCACATGATCAACTATAATAGGCACTAAACAATAGGGGATAAGTTTTATTCAGAAAAAATGTAATCTATTCAAACTTTGTAACTCAGTTTATGAAATCTGTAAACTTTGATGAAAATACAATGTAGATAATTAATCCCAAAAGTATAAATACTCACTTTTTCCTTTATTAAAATATTGTATCTTGATTGTTTGAAACAACACTAATGTTGCATGAAACATGTCAATGTTACACAATACACAGTGTTTTTACTCATCACTAGGGTGTTCAGACATTCACGTTCATATATTTGGCACAGCTCTACCTGATCTAGTCTGGGTCAGCTGACCAACCTCTTTATATTATTTGAAAGGTTTATAACTACAGCACCTGCCCGAGAAGGCAGACGCTTGTATACTTACTCATTGGCCCATTTCATAGTTATATATTTCCTTTCCTTACTTACCTGAAATACATTTCTTTAGATAATACATTTTTCATGTAGAATTGTATCTTTTCCAATATTGTACTCTTTATGAAATTATATAGCCAAAAAAATTAAACTAAAAAAAGTTGTGAAGTTTGTTACTTGATATTATAATACAAGTAAATACAATGATTGAAGATTGATAATTAATTAGGTATTCTTGCCTCCGTCAAATCCGAAAACAACCATAAGGTGTAGTCAAAAGTTACATGTTTCAGAAATCATTCTACCATCAGACTACAGGATAAAATATGATCTGCTGAACGGCTTCCTTCCTTCAGTTAAAATCGTTATAACACGTAAAACGCAACAAATATACAACTGCTAAAGCTAACGCTTTTTACAAAATTTCTTTTAACTCTTTTTTGAAGCTTCTAGTTTTGGGATTTTCTCCTCGTTTATACACTTAATAAAATCTTATCTTAAAGCAGAACATACAAGTGTATGGTACAGTAGTCTGTAAATTCTGATTATCTCAAAGGTCACACAAAAGGAACCTCTCCTTCCTTTATTTTCATTGAAATGTATTTCCCTGAACTGCAATATCTGACCTTCCATCTGTTCAAGATGAGTAATGTTTATATCAGCCTTGGATGTTGCAAACTAAGAAGTGATTAAATATAACTGGCTACTACTACAAAATATACGTAATTTACTTTTCTATGAAAGTTACAAGTCTTGTGTGGATCCACATGGATTTTTATGAGATATAATCCTCTTTAAACCTACAAGTGAAGGTCAGAATTTCCCTGAGTAGTAGACCGATTTTTGCCTCTGCGCAGAGGTTCACTACATTCTTTATAAATTGTACATAACTTGCTGGAAACTTTGAGTGTTATGTTTTTGCAATCTATATATATTTTATAGATCGTGAATCTGGCACAAAAACATATTTCACTTATAAATATTTAATAGTCACAAATTAAACTGAGGAAAAATTCCTGTTTTTCAAATGTTAAATTAGACAACTAAAAAATAGTACAAGATTTTTCTCGTCAGTTTTGAAATAGACAAAAGTTTTGTAATTTATTTGTTTCAATAGAATAATGTTGTTTTTTTAAATGCACATACATTATTCTGATGTTCTCCAAGAACAATTAAGTCGGTAGATATGAAAACTATTTTATAATTTTCCTTTTGCAACTGAAAATGGTTAAATACCATACCATACTGAGAATATTTTGTTGTTTAAGAGTAATTTTGTTCATTAAAGAAGAACATTTTTTTTCTTTTCTTCTAACATTAATTTTAAAGTGACATACATACTTTGTAAACCTTTGTGGTATGCTGAATAATGGATTTTTGCAAATAAACAACAACTTACTTTATTTCAAAACAAAAGGTATTCTTTGGGTTAGCAACGTTGTTATAAATTGTACCACATACCAGTTTTAGAATATTCCTTTATGATTGAATAAAACTTGATACAGTTATGATTCATTGAAAGTTAAGTAATCATTGACGTATGGTTTAACTGTCACACTAAAAATTATAATGAATACAATTTTGTTGTATAATTTATTGTAACCACCCCATAGCTGGAACATTGAATTGTGTGATCACTATGTTTATAATTTATTTTTTATACAGCATAAGGGACCGTAGCCTACAGTTAAAAATGGATTAAATTCATTACTCTGTAAGATAACCCCCCCCGAACACACAAAAAGTAGAATTTTTTTATCTCTCCACCTTAAATTACATTCATCTAAGAGTAGCAGTAAGTTATCTAATGATGCTGCTTTCTTAACAACAGTTTTGTACAATTACGTAGATTTGCACATCAAATCAGTATTACATAGCACAAACACAGTAATCTGTGGTATAGTGGTAGCACACTCACCCGGCACGTGAGATCCGGGTTTGAGTCCCGGCGGAGCAAGTACTTTTTGTCATTCAATGTTTATTGAATATAAATTCAGCTATTGCCATTTATACAAGTTTCACGAACGTATATCTATATGTCTTACTGAAAGATATTACACATGCATTGTGATCATATGCACAAGGCATTGGCATTGTTCTTACAGTGGCTGTGATAGTTTTTCCTACTTTTGCGCTTACTGACTGTGTCTGTATATCGTACACCCGATTCGTCAGTCGACATCTTTACGGAGAAGCTGGCTAATCTTATTGATTTTTTAAAATTAAATACAGGAATTTCAAGATGATAATTGCTGGCGATATAAACATGGATCCAAAGAGTGACGACCCTAAAGTGCAAAACTTTGTTAATATTCTACTACGATCTCTTGATTTTGTCTGTTTAAATTTCCAGCCTACCCGCCTTACCTCCTGTCTTGATAATTTTTATCACTAACCTACACCCCTCACAATGACTCACCTGTGAAATTAATCCAACCTTATCTTTCTGACCATTGTGCACTACTTTTTAAATTATAATATGCAACACCTAACCTCATCTTCTGAACCTTTTCAAAATATTCACTGTACATTTGATACACATAGGCCTTTTGAGCAAACCTTGTCTAGATAGACTTAAGCATAGGTTAAGATCTGTAACCTGGGATAAGCATTTTTTTAACACAGTAACTAATGTTTGAGTTAGCTTTTCAAACTTTTTCTGCAAGTTTTATCTGATTGTTTAAATGAATCATGCCCTCTAAAAAAGAAAAGTCTTGCCAACCATAGTAGGCCTAGATATAAGTCAAAAAGCTTAAAGTTGAACTGGTACACTCCCTTTTGCTAAGGGAAAATAAGGCTATTGCTGGACTTAAGTCATGAAAAAGGAAGGACTGATCCTCAGTGCATGGCAATTCATGGTAGGCTTAAGAAAATGTATAGGCAGGAAATTATTTTAGCTAAAAAAAAGAGCAAATGAAAAGTTTATTTTTTGAGTCACACAATAAATGTAAAGCTGCATGGAAAGTTATAAACGCTGAAACAGGTCGTGTGCCTAACAAAGCCAAAGAAACAAATCCCAATAACAGCTGATGATTTTAATAGCTTTTTTATTAATGTTTGTTAATGTGTTAAAAAATAACTGTGATATTTTAGATGTAGCAAGTTCTGTTGATATGTTGAAATCGTCAGGTATTAAACCCCCTGGCTTATCTAGTTTTAAGTGGACAGTTGTAAATAGTAGAGATGTATATAGTTCTGTGTATAGGTTAAGTAATTCCAGATCAGAAGATGTCTCTATGGACATTTCCAACTTTTGTATTAAAGGAAATATTAGATGCTATAATCTATCCTTTAACACAGCTGATAAACTGGGTGCTTACTGATGGAATATATCCACAGTGCCTTAAAATAACAATAACAGTACCTATACATAAGAAGGGTGACAAAATGAATTTAAACAATTACCGGCCTATTGCCCTAGTAACCCGTTATATCAAAGTTAATAGAGACTATTGTGAAAAAAACCAATTGGAATATTACTTTGAGTACAATAAATTGATTTCTTCATCTCGGTATGGGTTTAGGAAAAATCTGTCAACTGTTAAAGCTGTAGAAAGTATTGTCTCTTATGTATTGAATAGCTTTGAAAATAAGGAAGAAACAGCTGCTGTGTTATTGGATTTAAGTAAGGCATTTGACGTTGTACCTCATGATGAACTCATTCAAAAATTGAAATATTATGGTCTGGAGAACAATGCTTTGTCTTTGATTATGTCTTATTTGAGCAATAGACTTCAGCTTGTCAAAGTAGGTGACCAGAGATCAGGACTTAAGAGGGTGGCAAGCGGGGTTCCCCAGGGCTCAGTCTTGGGCCCCTTCTTGTTTTACTGTCTTCATTAATGATCTCCCTAAATTTGTCCCCTGGTAAGGTTGTCTTGTATGCTGATGATACTACTCTGTTATCATCAGACAGAGATTCAAAATTAAATGATGTTGTTATGGTCTATATGAGGGAAAGGTTCCTATCTCTGGTTCTCTGCTAATAAATTAACTGTGAATAATAACAAGACCGAGGAAATTGTCTTTAGTTTACGTAATTCTGTAAATAAGTCTGTAAAAACTACTTGGTATCAATTTAGACTCAAAGCTTAGCTGGGGAATCCATACAAACCATTTATGTATTAGATTGGCAAGAGTAATATTTCTACTAAAAAAAACTAAAATTGTATACAAGTCTTAATCTTGTCATTAGTGCATATTACGCTTTCTTTAATGTACACCTTCTGTATGGGGTTTTTAAACTGTGGGCAACACTAGTGGAGCCAAGACTGTGTTTAAGTGGCAAAAGAAAGCCATCCGCTGCATAGTAGGAATTAGTGACAATGAGTCCTGTAGGCCATTTTTTGAAGAACTGGGTATACTTACACTTCCATGTATATATATATTACACAGTTTTAGTTTTTTGTTAAGGAAAATCTCGACTCTTTCAATCTTAGAACTTTAACCATGAACACAACACTAGAATTAAAAATACAATTGATGTGCAATATGCTAGGTTAAGTAAAACTCAACAGAACTATGCAATAACCGGAGCTAGGCTATTCAATAAGTTACCATTAAGTGCTAGATCAATTTCTGTTGGTAGGTTTAAGAATGTTTGTTGCAGAGTGGCTCAAGAGAAAAACATTTTATTCTGTAGATGAGAGATTTTTAATGCTAATTTTAGTGACTTACAATTTTAAACTTTTAACATAGATATAGATTGTATTTATTTTAGGCTCTGTAGGCCTACTTAGTGATATTTTTAATATCATATTTGACTTTGTCAATACAATTTTGTAATTGTTGGACGACAATAAAATGATTCTGATACAGATTATTTTTTTGCGTTAATTTCCCATAACTTTTGCTAGAAATGTTGTAACGATGTTTTCTTTGTGCCACTCTGTTTCTTTTAAATTGACCTTTAAAAGGACATGTCACAGGATAGAGGTTGCAATTTGAAAATTTAAAGTTACCCCTTTCTACCCCCCCACCCCCTTAAAAAGAGGAAACATTTTTATTCTCCCAAAAAATCCATGAAAGTATTTTAATAAATATGGTGAAGGATGTAGTACATGGATATCTCAATCCGTATGGAATACACGACTTAATTTACACCCACAATATATAAATAAATAAATATATATAATTTCAATAAACATTGAATCACAAAAAGTACTTGCTCCGCCTGGACTCGAACCCGGATCTCTCACTTGCCGGGTGAATGTGCTACCATTACACCACAGAGCCCTTACTTTTTTACAATTCATTTATTTTGTATTTGGCCGTTTCCTTCACATATGTGTTTAAATAACCAAACTAACATATGATCGGAAGACCAAATACCTGTCAAATGACTTTTATATTCATTAATTTTGTATAGTGGTATATGTATGTATATACATAAACACTAACTACAGTTTTCATAGAATAAAATAAAAGTGTAATAATATATATTGAACAATATGATTTCACATGTCACATTATGCGTCGTAATAAAGGAACGTGATATATTAGTGTTTTATTACAACGTCAACACGTGCACCAAACAATAAACAACCCAAACTGACTTGGAGTTTTTGCATAGGATGATGCAACATCCTATAAATTGGTTGCTTTTGAAACAGCTGTGTCACAATGATTGCTGATCAATAACGATTGCAAAGGTAATGAAATGATATTAAGAAATCATAGGTCTTCATTTGGTATAAATTACATTGCTGAAAATGTTTTATATCATACATATAAATAAAATAAGATTAGTCTGTTTTTCCAACTACTGAAACTTTTGTTTGTTTGTGGTTATTCAAACAAAGACGTAACTTCAAAAATCTGTTGTATTAAAAATATAACACGTACATAAAACCATTCAATTGACCATAGTTGCTCCAAAATTGAAACTTTTCAGTGATGCTACTCTGAAGTTTCTAAAATAAATAACTCTTACGGAATTTTTCAAAATTAGTGAATTTCGTCAATGTAACTACGGTAAATCTTGACTTTTAAAAACTATTCTGGTTTTTTTTAACTATTGTAGCCAAATAAAGAATGGTCACTTAAGTTTTATATATACGAAAATGATAGTTCAGAATCTTGTCTTTTCATTGATATGTGCTATGTTAGAGTGTAACGTAGCCTTCAGAAATCCAATGATAGCAACTTCTAGAATAAGAGTTCATACGTCTTTGGTTCAAAGTGACCAAGAGTACAGATAGACGACTTTAACTCTGTGTGTGGCTCTGAGAGAGGTGGAAGGAGTGGGAAAGTAGCTAAAAGCTCTCTTACATGGGCGGTGTCATAGCTAACATCAGACTTGCGATATGTGCATCGCAAGTCTGATGCCATTGAACCAATGTTTACACATGACAGATATTAGTAATGACACTAGTTGTAGTAGCATGAGGATCAAAATTACTAACTTGTAAGGAAGGGAATGTACAAATAAAAAGTAACCATTTTCATTTATTTTGAAGTGAAAAATAAGAGGAATTAGGCTCAACTAACATTTTTGAACATATGAAGTGACAGTGGAATTTTACTTAATTTTGTGAAGTTAAAATACTAAAATAATTCTAGAGTAGTAACTAAACATGATGTTAAATTAGGTAGAAGTGTCCATTACAGAAGCCATATTGAGCATAAATGGTGAAGCTTGAACCAATCACGAGGAGAAAGCTCTGCCCTTCAACTCGCCTGTACAAACAACAGCTGACTATTGACAGTTTCAGGTTTAACATCTGGTTAACTGAAGGATATCTCTCCACAACAAGATCGAAATATCACATGAAGGTAAGGTATAAGCAATGTTTCGATGCGTTGTGAACTGGGAGACTTTGGTGTTGGTAATACGCTCTCTGTTTTATAGAAACATAACATAACTTATCACTGAAATTTTAATCATACCTTGTGAAGTACTTACATTAATATTACAGAAAAATCCAAATGTATGGTAGATATAGGTTTTTTTTGCGTCACAATAGAGTTTAAATTGACTTATTTGTTGTTTTATTTATTTCTTACAATTATTCTAATTAACAAGTTACTTCAAATCATATCACTCTTTATTTTCAAATGTACAATAATTACAATTCCGAACATACAATACTGAAAATACCGCCACATGAGCCGAAGCCTGTGTGTGGCGGCGAGATCTTATTTAAAATAATGTTAATAGGACAGACATTTGTTTAATATATCCATACAGTAAACACAATTCAGCCCTCACATCAAGTCTTACAAAATGAAATAATATTTACAAAGAAAAAGAAAGAAACAAAAAATAAATATCTAAGCAATCGATTGAACATGTTATATATGCTGATAGTACAGCAAAGCGACTGAAAGTAGTTAAAGTAAAATGTAGTTATTAACGGTAAGTGGGAGTGAGGAGAGATTCAGCGTTATCAGAGCCGACCATCCGCAACCAGGTAGTAATCAGTCGTTTGAACAGACCGGTTGGTTCGGCCCTCACGTCCCTTATAACTGGAGGCAAGCACCTGTACAATGTATTTGATACATATTATGCATTCATCAGGTTTAGTAATTTCAATGACAGACCTGCACGCCACCCCCCACAGCGGCCTTGGTCGAGTAGCTGTGAGTGGTTCGACTAAGTACCACCTCCCTGTGCCTATAGATGTGGACCATTACATTCCTGATATACGAGGGGGTACCAAAAAAAAACCGGAATTATTTTATAAAAATTATATATTATCAAATTTTTTACAATACGACCTTATCTCCTTCAAAATAATCTCCATTACAACTAATACACTTGTCCCAACGGTATTTCCATTGATCAAAACATTTTTTGTAGTCATCTTTAGAAATGGCTGCAAGCTCGAGCTTCGTTTTTTTTTTAACCTCTTCAACACTGTCAAATCGTTGACCTTTCAAGCCTTTTCATGTGTGGAAATAAAAAAAAGTCGCATGGAGCGAGGTCAGGCGAGTAAGGTGCGTGGGGCAGCGGAACCATGCCGTTTTTGGCTAAAAACTGCCTAACTGAGATGGCTGTGTGTGCCGGTGCGTTGTCGTGGTGGAAGAACCAGTCTCCAGTCTGCCACAAATTGGGTCTTTTCTGGCGAACACTGTTGCGCAATCTTCTTAAAATCTCCAAATAAAATGTTTGGTTGACAGTCTGACCTGGAGGAACAAACTCAGAATGAACAATGCCTTTAGCATCAAAAAAGCAAATCAACATGGTTTTGATGTTTGATTTGACTTGCCAACATTTTTTGGACGAGGTGAAGATGGCGACTTCCATTGGCTTGACCGTTGCTTCGTTTCTGGGTCATAACCATAGCACCATAACTCATCACCAGTAATTACCTTTTCCAGAAAATCGGGATCATTTTCGAGATGTTCTTTCAGAAGGCGGCAAGTTTCAACTCGATGTGCCTTTTGATGGTCAGTCAGAAGTCGAGGAACAAATTTGGCAGCAACCCTTTTCAGTCCTAAATCTTCTGTTAAAATTCGCTGAACCGAGCTCCAAGTTAACCCACTACTCTCTGATAGTTCCTCCTCAATTGTCTGTCGACGGTCGGTGAGCACAAGTTCACGAATTTTCTCAACATTTTCGTCCGTTTGAGAGGTTGATGGACGTCCAGAACGAGGTTTGTCTTCAATCGACATGTCGCCATTTTTAAATCGAGCGATCCACTCGTAGACCTGAGTTTTCCCCATAGCATCATCTTTGTAAGCTGTATTCAACATTAAAATAGTTTCTGCAGCATTTTTACCAAGTAAAAAACAAAATTTCACAGTTGCACGTTGTTCACTTAAACTTGCCATGACAAAAAACGAAACAAGAACAAAACAGGGTTAGCGAAAACAGTCACTACGAACGAACAGAATGCACTAGGACAACAGAACTGGGGTCACTGAGCTCGCAATGGGTTGCGCGACACACGTCTGAAGGGATCCAAAAATAGTTGGTGACGAGGAACGAAGACGCTCAAAACGACTCCCCCCACATCACTTTGACATCAGAGACACCCAGACTACAAAAAGTAATGCAATCTAGGTGAAGAGGTATTCTCATTGTCTCATCAAGTGCACAATTGAGTGCGATCAATTAGATCTCTTCGGACGAACATGACTCCAGATTTCAGGAGTCAAGTCTGCAACAGCATCATATTTCAGATGCTGCTCATGTAAGAGGAAGGTGAACTGGAGCTAAATTCAATTATCATACTTATTACAACTCACAATGGCTGAAAGGTAAAAGTTGGACAGAATATCATCAAAGTGAAAGCAGAATGAAGCAATCTATGAATGAAGAGCTTGTTCTTTGTCACATGCATATACAATAATCTTTTTTTACATTTGTTAGGAACTGCAGTAGCATCACATTACTTACGATTAATACCACAAAAAATGAATTAACTGAAATCAGGATAAATCAAACACTAGCACCTGTGGCTTTGCACGCAAATTTCATTTTGTAAAACAGGGATACCATTAGCATATTCTTTTTACATGGAATTCCAAACAATCCTAAGACAAGTGTTAGTCACTGAAAGATATTCCAATGTCTTGATCCATTTTAGATTTAAGTTTAAAAATCGGGCACTGAAGTCAGAGAGTGAATCTGTTTTTAAATCTGAAATTGCTCGAATTTCCCTACATTTCACAATATTTTACTGAATAGCTCCAATTATTTCAGTAACAATTGAACTATACGTCAGTGTGGAGACATCCTATGTCTATAAAGGGTGACTAAAACTAAAGTCCCTAGCTTTTCAATTAACACACTTATAGTGTAATAAATTATGGAATTTTCTGTAGCTGATTAAAATCCTAATAAAAACAAACCCAGACAAAGAAAAGCACCTGCACGTAACACATAATTTATAAAGTGTAACTGATTTTGATCACCTGTTTAAATGTGTATAAATAATTATACCTTTTATTCTTGACTTTAACAGGTGACTAAAAAACACATTCACTAATAACACAAAGTTAATAAACGTAATTTATAATAGCGTGTCGAATTTTCAAGACCAGTGGAGTGTAGCCTGGAGGAATGTTTGAAATAAGTTTATAGGCTTATATGTTAACCAAAGACCCTAAGAATGTAGATGTAAATTTCAGTACAATCAGTCCAGTCGTTTTTACGAGATTGAATAAAACACACACACACACACACACACACACACACACACACACACACACACACACACACACACAGACACCATTAGATTTATATATATAATAGTATAGTTGACTAAATTATAGAATTTAGTCAACTTCAATGCCTTTTTTCCTTAATTATTTTTCCATTGTATACCTTGACTAACAAAAGTAAAAGGACACCATAAAAATACTAATACATAGACTCTAGTCCTTAAACACTTGCTAAATTTAATTATTATGTTATGCTATTTCCATATTATATGCCCATGAAAAACAATTTGTTTTTATGTAAATTATACCTCTCTATCGTTAATAGAGAGGATTCCACAGAATTTTTTCAGAATTTAAAAATGCCTTGTAAAAAACAAAAAAAATTGTATAAAAAATGTAAAACTCTAAAACGGATAAAGCTATACAAATGGTTTTGGCATATGAATAATAGGCCTTAAGGAATTTTAGCTGGTCATAGAAAAATGTTAAAAAATTGTGAGAAGGTTGTAACGAGGTTAATTTTTTTTTTTAATTTTCCACTTAAAAAGTTCCAAGTATTATAATGTACTTAGTTTCATAACTGAATTCATTATAGTATAGTGTATAAAAACTTTAGTCATGTAGATCTGGATTGCATATACAACTAACTTCAGTGACAGCTTTTGTCACTATTTGTTCTATAAACAGCTGTCAAATCTTACTTTACAAAGTTTTTAAGTTAAGTGGAAAATTACCAAACAAAAACAAAATTTTACCTTGTGACAGAGTTGTCAAATTTTTATTGATACCAGCTAAACATTCCTTATTTCCTTAAACATTCCTATTAACTAATAAATAGACTATTCATATACCTAAAACCATTTGTCTAGTTTCATCTGTTCCAGAATTATACATTTTTGTACACTAATTTTTATGTTTTGTTAAAACGTTTTTACAAACACAACATTTCTGTGGAATCTGCTCTATTAAAGA
This sequence comes from Homalodisca vitripennis, assembly GCF_021130785.1. Lineage (NCBI taxonomy): Eukaryota > Metazoa > Arthropoda > Insecta > Hemiptera > Cicadellidae > Homalodisca > Homalodisca vitripennis. Next base: position 31,218 of record NW_025785767.1, on the reverse strand, counting down.
TAGAAAGTTCTAATTTGCATCAAAAAATTTTGTTTATTATGAGCTATATAATATCGTGGCATAGTTAAATTTAGCAAATGTTTAAGTACTAGAGTATATGTATTAGTAGTTTGCTAGTGTCCTTAAACTTTTGATTGACACTGTAAAATGGATTAGCCAATTAACACTTCTTCACTTTTCTATATTCTTAATTTAGAGATCCTCTGGTTAGTAGTTCTCTAATTTAGCTCCCATAAACAAGGATCTCTCCTCGTATAGAGTACAGTGATGTGTATGTCTCGTGATATAGGCATGAATGTACAATCTCTAGAGACTCCTCTGTCATGGACATAGGTGACTGTCTCCGACACATGCAACAAAATTAATGTCAAAAGTGAGAGGTTGACAAAAGCTAGACGCCAATTATCCCTTAGTTGGAAGCTGGTCACTGCTCTAATTTCCTTTTTCAGGATCACCAGAATGTGCTTGTGCTGTAGGTTGGCTTCAAATAAGCTCTCTTAGCTGTCACAATGTCACTATTAAAAAAACATTCTTTTAATCACATTAAAGATGGAGCTCGAGACCTCAAAGTAAAAAGCCCATTTCAGGTTTTCATCAGTTGTTATCCCCAAGTAATTTGTCTCTGTGGCAGTCACAACATTGGTATTGGAACTAATTGACTTCTTTCTGCCTATTTTAGCATTATTTACCTCAAGACTAATTATGTGGCGTTACTGCACAGCCATGTTTACTGCAAAGTATAAGATGTTATTTCCAATTTAACAGGACATTTTTGGCCGTAATGAGAACAATATAATTTAGATACACAGTGGTGTGGCATTTTCTTCAAGGTATTTAGGTGGATCATTATTCAGGGGTGATGCATCCATTAACCAAAATAGGCGGACCTCTAGGACGCAGCAGTTCGAAGTGGCAAAAAGGGGAAAAATTACAAAGATTCGTATAAATTACTGTAGTTTCACAAAATCAAAGGAGTTAGATAATACTGGATTGTGTTACTTTGAAACTTAACTTTAATCATGACCAAGCTGTACCTGATGTTGGTATGTTAACACTGGGTGGAAAACAAGTAAACTTACCAAAGTACAAAAATAACGTATTTAGCTACCCTGTATGTGTCAGTGACTACAATGTCAGTGTTGTGTGTGCCTGTGCGTTAACACTGTGGTTGGATTCTACAATCAAACCTCTGTTGGAAGATTGTATCACAGTCCAGAAGCTGAGAGCCAAATTACTTTGTATAAGTACATAACGTGGTCTTCCTTGAAATCGATAGATAACCATTAGCCATCTTAATTTTGGTGGAGATCAAAATGGACGGGTATCAAAAGGGTTAAAAATATAAAATGATAATTTTTTCACAAACTATTTTACTTAGCTGGGCAAATGAAGATGCTAAAGACATTAAATGAAATTAACTCTGTAGGGTGCCGGAATAGAAAACACACTAACAAAAACATCTTACACTTAAATACTGTAGATCAGTATCGGCTGATCCCCCCATACACACTCTTAGAGTGGTAACTCTCAGTATCTTTATCTAGTTGTTTGTCGGTGATATTTGTTTATGTGTCTGACAGTCACTTTTAATTGTATAAAAAATATAATCTGAGAAAAAATTTGTTTCGTATTTTAACCCTTTCAGTAATTCCCACCAGAAATATTGTGGCTGATGATCGATTTCATTATTGAAAAGTTGTCCTCTGTTTATCAAGAAAAACCATGATATGTTCTTATACAGTGCACATTGACTCGCTATGATGAAATCTACAGAATGTTCATAAATTACCACCTTTCTGTCTGTTTGTGTTTTTTATGTAAAAATTATATCTTTACTTTAAATAATGGTATAAAATTCAAACTTTGCAAAATACTTAGTCTAATTAAAGTGGTTTTAGAAAAATATCATAACACGTTTCAAACTGGCGACCATACAAAATTTTCGAACTGTAAAAGCTCAAAAAATCGGAGATTTTATGAAAAACTTATACAAAGGGGTGGGGGTGGAAAGATTCGTATCCAATTGGTTACAGATATAATTAGCTTCATTCTTTGATGGTGGGATTAAAAAACTTCTGATTGAGCGGGAAAATTGTGTCAATTAAATAGGAGATTTGTAGAGAAACAAGATATACTCAACATTTTCTTGTATTTACACTACCAATAAATGTTCTAAAACAAGTCTGGTCAATATTTGACTCACCCTTGTATTATATAAAGATTAATGTAAGCACAGGAAACACTGTATGTATCTAGGGAATCCGTGTTTTAAATTGCATGTAGTATAATATATCATATGATACACACTACTGTACACACTTCTACTGTTAACATTACCACCTGAGATACACAACATGCAACAAAAATTTCATAACACTCTAAATTAAAAGTATACCTTGTATACCTTATTACTAAGCAAAAATTAACATAACCGAAACAAAGCTTTGGCATGGTATACATTTCATGTTTATCTGTCTACAAAAAATTCCTCATTCACATTTTGAACTATCACCGATTTCAACTTACCTTTCTTTACAAAATCCATTTTATAATAATGCTGCCAAAAAGAAAAAAAAACTATAAGTAAGTTAATCCATACCAAATTCATTATAGCATTAGTAATAAAGCATATTTTATGAATATCATCTGTCATCTTGTACAACAAAAATCTAAGCTAAATACAACAAAAAATCTAGATACATCTGTATCACATAACAATCCGTAATGTAAAAAATCCTAATGCATTACAAATATTTATCGTTAATCACAGTTTTCAAGATATATAAAATTACTCATGATAGGGAGTAATACCCACATGAGTCTATTATCATCAACCTATTATTCAACCTGCAATTACTCAATATATTACATCCGTAATTAAGATGCAAAATTGTCTTACTTTTGTAGCATTTTTATGCTTACATCATCCTGTGCATATTGTAAGCCTTATGAATGAAGTTCTAATGATTGATTGAATCTTATGTGTCATAGTCAGTTGATATACTTTTGAGGACAGTGGGTGGATTGAATAACTTTTGAGTACCCTCTTAATTTTAATTTCTTGCAAGTGCCCACTAAGTTTTTGTTGAACGAAACGCACAGATTCGCCTTGAATTATTAGTGGTCTCTCCTGTTATCAGTTTGGTAAGTATTTGCGATTCTCCAGTTCCTAGGTGAATAAAGTTGAGAACCTACTTGGACAACAAAGAGAGAGTGTATAAAGTAGTAGACTCACCACCGCCCAACAGTAACACTTGGAAAAGTTGTTGTAACTGATTCTATGACAGTACGTAGGTGTGAATTGTACAAAGTAATAAGATTACCAAGTTTGCATCAATTCGGGAGGCAAAATTTATATTCCTTTGATCAAGTTTTAAAAAGATGTTGTGGAGCTATTTCGAAAGAATTCCAATTGAAAACGTTCCTTCATTATCTTGTACACCCAGAATGTTACATGGTTTTGGAAGAAGATTTTAGTGTCTACATGTCAATGGACTGCAAGATAAGTACACAGGTAATAGATACTATTGTGAAGAGAAGCAATGTGTCGATTAAATTTCCACCCACTGTGGAGGAACTACTGGAGGAAAATGAAAAGTGGCAGAAAAAAGAACAATTTCTATAAACAATTGGAGACATAGATTGTACTGACATTCCAATAATTATTAAGCCATTTGCTCATGTTGATGAGAATGAGAAATAAATGAGGTTTGCCAGCATCAATGTTCAAGCAATCTGTTAATTCTGTGGAAGAGTTCACAAGTGCTGATGCCTCTTTATTTGGAAACACTGATATATACAATACTAAAGTAGGTAAGCAATAATAACTGACAGTTTTTAAATTTCTATCCGTTAATTTTTAAATACAAAGTATGTACAAAAGCATTGTATGAAGGATGAATTTGTTTAAAATTAATAATGTTCATTTGTTACTCTATGGGTAACCAAACTCTTGACTGATAAACTCAATACATAAAGAATGGAAGGGGCTATTAAGTTTCTAATCTGGTACCATGAAAACAGTGATAAAATTTTCAAGCAATATAGTCATTGGGTTTTTATGTCAAGGTCAAACAATTAAGCCTATCAATGGAGTCACACCTGGTTGCCGTGAGCGATCGGTTATAGGTGAATAGGCAGTAGCATTTTATTCGCTTGTTATTGAAAAGCTTGTACCTATATAACATAAATGCTTGAATGTAAATGTTATATATGTTAGAAACAGTTTAAGAGTTGCTCTTTTAAAGGAATACCAAACATGCAGGTTTTTAAACCTAATACATATCTACCAAAATATTGATTGAAATTATTTGTTTAAAGAGGAATTTTACCTAACTTGTAAGTATCTTGATGCATTGACATGGATACTTAATTGATCAAAATAACTTTGGAAATACTAATAAAAATGTAAACTTTGAAATATAAAAATGGTTATTAAGAGTTATTCTTTAGGGATACGACATATAGGCTACAACAAACTTTTTTGTAGGCATTTTTTCTGTAGCACATTATTTTGTTAAAAATCTTAAGGTTTAATCAGTATTAACAATGAAAGCACTCAAAAGTATCAATGTTCGCATTATAAACTGTTATCTACTTTCTATGGTTAAAATATTTATGTATCATAACTAGGAACCTGCCCAAGTTTATAACAAAGCCGACAGTGAAAACCTTATCAAAATCCGTTGAGTAGTTTAGAAAATATCGATGCACAAACAGACCAACACAAAAAGCTACTTTAATTTATACTATGTGTTGATAGTCAAATCACTTTATACCATAATATGTAAAAGGTATAAGGCATAACGTCACTACAATAAAACTAAATACCAATATTAATTTTAAAATATAAACAAAAAACATGGTAACATTAGTTCATTTACATGATAATAACTTGATAATGGGTGAAGTTAACTATATTATGTTTTCTGGAACTGTTTAGTAGAGAATGATTAGTAAATAATATATAGATACTATATTTTACTAAAAAATAATATCTTATTGTTATTGAATGTAAGTTTTATAAAAGTCTGACCGATCAGACATTTGTATTTTATGTACAAACGTCCACAGATCGGATATTGCTCTGCACACAGTTAAATAGCCTATAAATATAATTTATTTTACTACTGGTAATACGTAAATTTATTATTATTTTTAAAATGATTAAAATGTAAGTTTATTACTAATAAAAACTGTTAATTGGAATTTCTGGTACAGGTAGTTTATTAATATTTAAAGGTGTTATTGTACATTAAACTTACAAATTTGCTCTAAATGTATAAAACAAAAGTTATTGCTGTTATTTCTCATTTCATAATTTTGAACAGGAGCACTTTCTTAATCTTCCTGCTACTTTTTCAGTTGGAACTGAAAAAGATCTCGGAGATTTGTCTGAATGGTTGTTATACCTGCCACAGAAAAAGTTTATTAATTCTTCCGTATAATATTCTTTGAAAATAATATTTTGTTTAATATTTGTTGCTTAAAATTATTTGCAAATCTTGGTATCTTAAATAAACTAAATGATGGAGTAATGTTGGCTTAGTATACAAACTTTTAAATACATTTCACTAAGCAAACTTCTATAGTCCAAAATTAGTGCCTTAATGTCAAAAGTATCACGATTGCTGATCTGACCTTTGTTCGTTAAGTATAAAAGTAACTGCCCGAATTTCAAAAATTAGTTATTTAGTAACAGACAGTTTTATCTCCCATTAGAGCCACGCTTGTCAATAGTAGATGTTTCACTAATGACTGTCACACTACTCAAGCCTTATCTTTAAAGTACACATAATATTTCTACAAAATTAAGATTACAACTAAAACAAATTTTAAAACATCACTACCACACTCCAAAAATACAACCAATTAATTCTGTTTAAGTATATTTACTGCCATTCCTGAGCCAGAAAGGTCAATGTAAAACTATTATTGTTACAAAGCATAAATAAGCCAGGTTTACAGATAATAAAATTGTTACAATGTATTTAATGAACTCTGTGTTTCAAAAGTCAATTAATCTTACAGAGATCTAAAAATTTCATCTTATTGTAAGTGTTATTTTGTTAATTTTACGTTACTTGAGTTACATTTCAAAATATTGTAAAATTTACGTTTCCTTGTGATCCTGCATAGTCTTGTGAACTAGACCATGGGAATGGGTAATAATATCAAGTTGGGGCAATGCCGTCTTATATACGAAATAAATTTAAGCTAACCCTTTAATCCTAATCCTTCAGTTATTTGTGGTTAGTAATTTGTAGCTCTTTTGTCACCCGTATTCTTTAGTGCGGTTTTAGTAATTAGTGTTTTTATTAAGTGCATTACAATAAACCCAGGGCTATGTGGGAAGTAATGAACAACATGCTCCAAGAAAGAAAAATCAGTGAACGAAATAATGCTAGAACTTAATAGAAAAATCACTGACAACTCTATAGAAGTGGGCGACCATCCAAACCCTCACTTTGTACACATAGCTGAAAAAATGTAAAAAAAAAAAATTCCAGCACTAAGGACTACTTTACTACCTACACAGTTAGCACTTCACAGCTTGTACAACTTCAAGAAACATGAAAATGAGGTCAGAACTGTAATTAACAACCTCAAATAAAAAAATGTACCTGCTGATATAGATGAGATTTGTTTGAAAATTCTCAAAATTTGCTCTAAGAGCTTGAACTGCCCCTTGTAGGACATATTCAATAATGCTTTTAGAGATGGTAAATTTCCCTCTGCTCTTAACCTTGATGTATGCTGATGACACAACTCTGATATTTAGTGAAACCTCAACTGAAAATCTGACAATCACATCCTGTATATCCCTCAACAAGTCCTATCAGTACTGTCATAGAAACAACTTAGCTGTAAACTCTACCAAAACTGCCCAAATAACTTTTGGAAGGAGATCCGAATGTGTGCCATGTATGCCGGAGGTTGCAGTGAATGATGAAGTTCAGTTTTTAGGCATAACTCTTGATAATAACTTTTCTGGATTTCTCATGTAGACAAATTCTGTAAGAAGTTGCATTCCAGCTTCTATGCAATTAAAAACATCAAAGCTTCCACTGATGAGACAACAAGAATAGCTTCTTTTGCTTTGTTTGAGGCTCACGTGAGATACGGCTTAGTAGCATGGGGAGCCTCAATTGGTCACATTAAAATGGTTCTTAAAAAACAAAAAACCTAGTTAGAGTTCTTGCAGGACTGCAACTACTTGATAGCTGTAGAGAGGCCTTTAGAACATACAAGATCGTTACCATCGTATTACTATATATTCAAGCAACTGTAATGCATGCAGTAAGAGAGTGCCTAACAAAAGCGGGGTGAAGCTCAGACTCAGTTCAATCTCAGAGATACTACTTTGTATGAACTTTCCGCACACCGACTGTCATAGCCCATAAAGAAGCCTACATACATGGGGAGGAAGCTTCCTAACCTTCAGCCATCAAAGCTGAGAGACAAAGGAGAGAAAGAACTCAAACCTGCACTACACAAATGGCTCATTGACTGTTCCTTCTATTTTATAGAGGAATTCTTTCAAAGAGCATTTGACATTTGAATTTTAAAACTTAACCTTTGTACCATTACACAAAATTCCATTTACTTTTCACTATAACACTAATACAGTTCTTAACGTAGGTTAAAGAATTAATAAGAGTTAATAAAGAATGTTTGTCTATTTTCTTTAAACAATAATCATTTACATACACATTTATATTTTAATTACCAGTCATTTTTACAAGGACAATACAATGTCAAAAAATTAAGATTGAAATTTTTTTTAAATTGTAGCCATACTCCTTTCCAATTTTATCCATTATAGGGGGAAGATGTAAAAAAACTTCAATACCAATAGTAATTTGTATGATTTGCTCAAAGGCGTGTTATATAAACTGTTAGGGTCTACTAAATAATAATACTTTACAATGAAACTGATGAATACTAACTTGCAGAGTTCAGGAGGACATCCAAATATATCTTCATAAGTTACAATTTTGAACTTCAAGTTGTTGAGATACCAGAAACCCTTTTCTCGAAATCTTCTCAGCAGTTCCAGCAAATTCCGTATGTCATTGCACAAGTGTTCTACCCTTGTGTCCGTACACGGCAGCTGTTGCAAAACTTCATCCATCAAAACCAATGATTCCCTGCAAGCGCTAGTCAAGAGAAACTAACATTTCTACGCTTGAAAATTAAAATAATCCGTGTATTCCTTCATGTATAGCCAAAAAAAAGTTGTATTAGTTAGCCCATTTTTAAAGAAAAGAGCTCTTAAGTGTTAAAAACTAATCCACTTTTTTAAATATCAAGTACACTATATTGCCATCTGATTTAAAATAAACAATACCTCAGTATGTTTTAGTGTTTAGTTCAGTTTTTCCTCATAGGATTAAGAATGCTAGTTGTAGTGAATTTAGAGTACCTATCATTAACACACATATTTTGCTTGATAATTTGTTTTTTAGGAATTTAACTGTGACATCAGAAAGGATGATCTTAACCCTTTTAGTGCTAAGGGGTCTGGTTCATTGCCATACCCAAGAGTGCTAAGCATTTTAGGGCATAAATGCAGAGTTTTAGTAAATTCCTTACTATTTCCTTAATTGAGGTCATATCTTGTTACTTTTTTTGTATTGAAGATACATAACCAATAAACAGAAATAAATACAAAAAAGTACATTTGTACAAATTTGGATTGTTATAAAAATTTTTTCTTTATAATGTAAATTTTTTAATAATTTATTTTTCACTTTGGCATACAATTTTAGTATGTAAACAATTTTATATTATTTTTCTGATGCTTCCATCGGAAAGAGCAACTAAAACTAAACAAATTGTTTATATTTTATTTTATTTTTACACAACAAATAAGAAGTGTGGATGAAAAATATAATATGTTGTCCGCGCCAAATTTTGCCCTACATGGAATGTTTGAAACGCTCAAGAGAAATGTAATACACTTACTATTATTAGCATAAATACTTTATTAACTTTAGTATTATTTATGAAAGAAGAATTTCAAGCACAGTTAACAATTTTTTTACCTAAATAATTGTTTTATTCAGTAATAAAACTATAAAAAAGTTGAAGTAACTCATCATAACCCGCAATGTTCTTATTAGACATAGTTTGTAACTTAGTAACATATAATACACACCGAAAACACAAATGAAAAATGAAGTAATGCAATAATTTGGAATAATAATGAAGTAGTATTTCACAATTATAACACAATTTAATGGATAAAATAAAATAAAACAGAGTAAACAAAGCACAGCGTCAGTTCGCTCGCAACGTAAACATCCGAACTGACCTTCTTTTTATTTCACGTCGAAGACGTATAAACAGCTGGTCGTCGGCAATCAAATATACAAATATTGTTATTCTATGGCTTTTGGATGAACTGTCATCGTTTGCAGCCAGTAACTTGCATAAACTGAACCAATACATATAAAAATACGCTGTGTCTACAACGTAGACGCTACCACTTTTAGACATAAACGCAGCTACGAGTCTAAGACGCTGTAGCACTAAAAGGGTTAAAAAAATAAAGAAGTTATGTTTTCATTGCCAAAAATGTTCTACTCTCATGAAAATCGAGTTTAAAGGTCCTTCATGTGTAAATGTCTTGTGTCCAGATAAAAACTTGTATCAACTATGGTTTAACAGAGGGTATTTAGCTAATCAAGTATTGTTTATATAACACTTTCAGCCTCTAGAGTTTATGTTGCTCTGCAAAAAGTGTGAATTTTATTAGTATGAATCTTCATATATCGCTCAAAGTGTTAAGAAACTTGAGTTAATTGCTATTTACCAAACAGAACAAACCCTTCTACTTTCAAATATTGGATACTTCTAGCTCTTACTTAACAAATAATTTTAGAATAATCCGTAGAAAAGTTTAATTTTTGTTCCAGAACACACCATAGGACATAAGTAAGATTGGATTAACTTGAGAAAATGTTCACTCATGTTTCTAAATGCATACACCTATCGGAAAAAAGCAATGACATGTAAATGAGTTTAAGGAAAAATTCTTCAGGTTTGGGGGGAAAACCTTTATCTGTACAATAATGCAAATGCTGATGTGTCAAATGAAACACTCGTAAATAAATTTTATTAAAATAAACTTGTGATTTTAGTTAAATACACCAATATTTTGACAGTAAAAAAGTCTGTAATGAAGATATTCGAAATGGATTCATTGCATGGTGTCCATATCACAGACACCTAGACTACAAAAGCGGTCTGTCTTGTTTACCCAGCAGCCATCTCATGCAATCCAGATGACGAGGTGTTCTCATTGTCTCATCAGGCACATAATTGGGTGCACTACGATGTTTTACACACAATCTCTAAGCACAGTGGAGTTTTCTACACATAACATAGGAAGAGTTTATTCAATGCGAACATGTTATGTTTGCTTCATTTCAACTTCCGCTAGGTGCAGTGTCTGAAATCTGACACATTTTTTTAATCTCTTCAGGTGGACGTGGACTCCTGATTCCAGACGCTGCACTAAGTGGAAGGTAAAAAGGAGCACAAACTCAATATTCGCATCACAATTTTGTACATTTTAAAGACTAATCAATTAATAACGGTAAGATTCAACTGTAGTGTGACATTTTCTATCACAGTTTACAAAGTTAAAAGCGATTAAAAGCTAAATATGTACGTTATCATAACTGTTCTGTAAAACTTACTTGGGGATTTTGATTGTCTGTAATATTGGCCTCCAGGAGTGTGAGACGTTGCAGAGCATCAGTTTCCAGTTCTTCCACCGTCTTAACAAGCAGATCGTTCTGGTCCGTGAGGTCTTTGACCCACTTCTGTAACACCCTCACTCTCGCCTGGAACATCAAAGATAACAAAATTTTAATAAGTAATAAGTAATAGAAGCACGTGGAATGATGAAATTTTGATTTCATGGTACAGACATAACAGTACAATTTTTCGGAGCATCAGTTTCCACTTTCTCAAAATGAATCATTCATGGAATTCTTGGAGAGGAAGCTTCTGCTAATTCAAAGTGATTTAAACCATATTCATTCTCTCAATTGATGATCACTTTAACGCTCCCCTTCAACCTGCCATTAATTGCTCTAAAGCTAAGTGAGACTGCTCTGAGCCGTTGTGTTTTAACAGCTACTACCAGGAGCTATTTGTACACCACAAACATCCTCTCAATTGATGATCACTTTAACGCTCCCCTTCAACCTGCCATTAATTGCTCTAAAGCTAAGTGAGACCGCTCTAAGCCGTTGTGTTTGAACAGCTACTACCAGGAGCTATCCATACACTACAAACATCCTCTCAATTGATGATCACTTTAACGCTCCCCCTCAACCTGCCATTAATTGCTCTAAAGCTAAGTGAGACTGCTCTGAGCCGTTGTGTTTGAACAGCTACTACCAGGAGCTATCCATACACCACAAACATCCTCTCAATTGATGATCACTTTAACGTTCCCCCTCAACCTGCCATTAATTGCTCTAAAGCTAAGTGAGACGGTTCTGTACCGTTGTGTTTGAACAGCTAGTACCAAGAGCTATCCATACACTACAAACATCCTCTCAATTGATGATCACTTTAACACTCCCCTCCAACCTGCCATTAATTACTCTAAACCTAAGTGAGATGGCTATGTGCCGTTGTGTTTGAACAGCTACCACCAGGAGCTAACCATGGCAAGGCTTTATCTGAGGAAGGTAGTACAAGCGCTGAGGAAGCAAAAGCCCTTCAAGATATAGAAGATCAGCTCCTCAACAGCCCAAGCACTCCCATGTCTACAGGTACGCTGGATGATGCCACAGAGCAACTCGGCAACCTCAGAATGAAGAGGCCTAATCTCACCACTGCTCAAAGGAGAGAAGCACTAAAGGCTAAACTTCTTGAAAAGGGTGAAGCTTTTGACCCTTCCAAGTGGAGGAGGGGGAAAAAGAAGAAAAAGAACCCAGAACGGCAGGAGGTCTCAACTCCGGGCCCAACTGCGGGTACCAAGGCGGAGGAGGGGTCGGCCAAACGCCCCAGAGGCACCTTGGTCACCCCACCCTCCGCTGAGGGGCCCGCAAAGAAGGCTAGGAGGGAAACCCAAAAGCCGGAAGCCCATGATCCCGAGGCCTCTGGTAGCACACCCAAGGCTACCTACAGAGAGGTCGCGGCGATCAAAATGGCCATAGCCCTTGAAGGCTACCCGGAGGCGAAGCTTAGTGCAGAGCAAGGAGAAGCCATCGAGGACGCAATTATGGAAGAAATCCAACCCCTGGAGGATGGTTCCGTTCCATCGTTTGCGGGCACCTACCTAGAGAAAGGTGTTTTAATTGCTTCCTGCATCAACGAGCACACCAAACGTTGGCTGGAAGAAGTTATTCAAAGAATAAAACCTCTGGGAGACGACATCTCTCTGAGAATGGGTCTGCGTAAGGACATCTTGAGGTCCACTAGGGTGTTTTTCAGAGCTCACCCGAAGCTTCTGAAGAAGACACCTGAAAAGGAACTTGAAATGTTCAAAAAGCAGAACCCCAACCTAAATGTAAACAAGTGGAAAATCCTTCCATCCAAGCCAGATCCGAAAGGTTACGGATTCGTCTGTTTCCTGGCCGAGGTCTGCTACAAGGCTGTGAAGGCTTCCAACTGTAGAGCCAACCTAGGACTCTGGCAGGTCTCAATTGTCTCCTCGACAGTCAAGGACAATGCCACGAGTTCTACAAATCAACCTCCAGCACAGTAGGGCTGCTTCGGCAGCCTTCTGCCAGTTCTTCCTCCAGGAGGGATTTGATCTGGCATTGATTCAAGAACCATGGCTTCACCAAGGGAGAGTGGCGGGCCTAAATGAAACCAAAGGTAAGTTAATTTACTGTACCTCTCTAAGAAATGTCAGGACCTGCATCCTGTTGAAGAGAGGCTTGGATTTTCTAACCCTCAACGAATTCTGCTCCAGAGATCTCACTGTGGGCATACTGACCTGGAAGAATGGAGGCATAGTACAGAGCACAATTGTAGGCTCCGTATACTTGCCATATGATGCCAGGGAACTCCCTCCATCAAGAGACCTAGAGCTCCTGGTGGAAGAAGCACAAGCCAGACATCAACAACTTCTTCTAGGTTGTGACGCCAACGCCCATCACTCTGCTGGATGGGGCAGCACCAACACTAACCCCAGAGGTGAGGCACTTTTACAATTTCTTCTAAGTAGGGACCTATTTATATGTAATAAAGGTAACCGCCCTACGTTCACAACACGAATTAGACAAGAAGTTATTGATATAACAATCTGCACACAAGGTATACTTGGAATGGTTGATAAGTGGCACGTAAGCGAAGAGGCCTCATTATCGGATCACAGGTATATCCGCTTCAACTTGCAAGATGAGGCTGCAGAGGTCCTCTATCGCAATCCCAGGAGGACTGACTGGTTGGGATATAAGTCTGACCTTCAGTCACAGTTGGGATTGGTAGGCGGAAGGGTGCGATGCTTCACAGACATAGATCAGATAGCTTCTGACCTGCAGAATGCTATAATCAATAGCTTCCACGACAATTGTCCATTGCGACGGGGGAAGAGTCGAACCAATACTAAGTGGTGGACTGCGGACCTCGCTCGCAAAAGGGTTAATGTTAGGAAGCTGCACAATCAATGCAAAAGGAGCCGTATCTGGGAGTCCTATCATAGAGCTCTAACAGAATACAGCCTAGCAATTAAAAAGGCAAAACAAAGTTCCTGGAGGCAGTTTACACAGAAGGTAAATGAATTAAGCGCGGCAGCTAGACTGCAACGTTTACTAGCCTCAGGTCCAACCGGTCACTTGGGATCTTTAAGGTCCCAGGGAGGTCAACACACTTCCGGGTCTAGTGATAGCCTCAAACTTCTCCTTGAGACTCACTTCCCTGATTGTATCTTTGAGAATGACGACCCCGGAACGTCTGGTAACCACGAGGCAGGCTCATGGCCAAGAGCTTATCGTGGTAGCTGGGCCATTGCCAGAAGGATTGTCACTCTCTCTAAAGCCAAATGGGCAATTTCTAAATTTGCCCCTTTCAAATCTGCAGGAGGGGATGGAATCTTTCCGGCCCTGCTTCAACAAGGGCCGGAGAATCTCCTTACCCTTCTATGTGAACTATTCAGGGCGAGCCTAGCTTATGGGTACATACCACAAGTCTGGCGTCTCAACAGGGTGGTCTTTATCCCTAAAAAAGGGAGAGCGGACTATTCTGTCCCTAAATCTTTTCGTCCCATCATTTTATCTTCGTTTCTACTGAAAACATTAGAAAGACTGGTGGAGAGGCACCTGAGAAAGGGAGTTCTCTCAGACACTCCCCTTCATCGCAACCAACATGCATACCAGCAAGGCAAATCCTGTGAATCAGCACTGCACCAACTAGTCAGTAGGATTGAGGATAGCCTGTCCGCCAAGGAATTGGCATTGTGCACCTTCATAGACATTGAAGGAGCTTTTGACAATGCTAAATTCACTGCGATGGTAAGTGGAGCACAGCGACGTGGCCTCGAGCCAGCTCTGTGCCGGTGGCTTAGGGCCATGCTGTGCTCCAGACGGATCAGGGCCGATCTCAATGAAGAGTCGCTTGTGATCGCACCCACAAGGGGATGTCCTCAAGGAGGCATCCTGTCACCTCTACTGTGGAATCTAGTAGTAGATGGTCTACTTGAGGACCTTACTAACAATGGAATCTATGTCCAAGGATATGCAGACGACATAGTCCCTTATGGTACAGGGAAAATATACAAATGTTGTTGTTGATATCATGAATACCAACCTTCAACATGTACACAACTGGTGTCATGGAGAGGGACTGAAAGTAAATCCCTCTAAGACAGTAGTTGTACCATTCACTAGGAAAAAGAACCTAGAGTCTCTTTCTAGGCTGAAACTCGCATCCACACAGCTTGAGTGGTCAAAGACAGTCAAATATTTAGGACTGACTCTAGACCATAAGCTTACGTGGAACGATCATCTTAACAATATCCTGCATAAAGCAAAGTGGGCGCTCATGACGTCCAGGAGACTTGCAGGAATCTCATGGGGCGTAAAACCCCATATAGCACTATGGCTTTACAAAGCAGTTGTAAGGCCTCAAATCACTTATGGTTCAATAGTCTGGTGGACAAAGGTGAATCAGGTAACTGCTAAAGCCAAGCTCGAAAGCTTACAAAGGCTTGGCACAATCTTTGCAACCGGAGCATTTAGGAGCAGTCCCTCAGCGACCCTCGAGGTGGCTTTAGGACTTCTACCTCTTGATGTCCATATAAAAGCTGAAGCGCGTAAGTCAGCCTATCGGCTGATGGTTGCTGGCTTGTGGAGGAATGGCGCGTCTAACGCAGGCCATGGCACCATCACTGAAGCTGTAAACCCAAGCGCTATTCTCGAAATGGTCTCCGACATAATGAGAACGGAGTTCGTATTCAATAAGCCATTCTCTGTTGACTTCTATTCCAGAGATGAGTGGAAATCGCAAGATAACATCCCAACAATAAGAAAGAGCTTTGTCTGGTACACGGATGGCTCGCTTATTAAGGGCAGAACTGGATATGGAGTGTTTAGTCAATCCCCTAGAACTGCTCCTTTGCCGGCAGTATCCTGGCCTGTACCACCCTAGGCCTTACCAGAGGGTACCAAGGAAAGAACATCTGTATAATGTCAGACAGTCAGGCAGCTCTTAACTCCAACAGCATTACATCCAACAGCATTACATCCAAGCTTGTGTGGGAGTGCTTTAACACTCTCTGCAAGCTTGGATCACGCAACTTTGTGCGTCTTGGTTGGGTACCGGGCCACACAGGCATAGGTGGCAACGAATGCGCCGACAGGCTTGCCAAAAGCGGAGCAAGCATGCCATACACCGGTCCAGAACCGAGTTGTGGTATAAGCAAGTCAGCCGCTTACCAAAGTATAAACAAATGGTCCAGGAAGACACACCGCTTGCGGTGGCAGAGTCACCAAGGACAAGCACTCGGCAAAAGACTGCTTGCTGATTCTAGCTCCGGCTTCACCAGATCAGCTGATGGCTGGGCAGGGATCGGGTTAAGCAAGTGATTGCCTTGATCACTGGACACGGCCACTTCAGGAAACACCTAAACACTCTAGGTTTATGAAATGAGGACTCGGAGTGTAGACTCTGCAATAAGTCTGAAGAGACTGCAAAACACATAATACTGGACTGTGAGAGACTGGGAGCAAGGAGAAGGGCTCTTTTCGGTGATAAACAACCAGGCGACGAACCAGATGCTAGTATCGGGGAAAAGCTTCTTAGCCTAATTAAGGGCACAAAGATAGGCTTACCCCTCTAAACATCAAAGGGGCACACAATAAGCTCAGGTTGACGTGTGAGGATCTGTGAATCCACCCCAATACCCCAACGCAAAAAAAAAAAAAAAAAAAAAAAAAAAAAAAAAAAAAAAAAAAAAAAAAAAGGAGCTAACCATACACCATAACCAACCTCTCAATTGATGATCACTTTTTAACGCTCCCCTTCAACCTGCCCCTAATATCTCTACAGCTAAGTAAAAACATAGTACACAGAGGGGATCAAAATGCAATTATCTACATAAATAAAAAAAATTGCAGTTTGTCTAGGTATATAACTTATAACTATAACTTAAGTTCAGATGGCCAGAATTGCCTATTTTTACTTCAAAATGTTTGTAATAATACATAAGTCACTGGAATATTTAAAGTCACTGAAGGATAAAACTGAGGGACTGGGCAGTAATACGATTTAACGAGCCATCTCCTCTAAGACTATAATTTCGGCTCTGGCCATTGCACATGAAATTATAACAGAAAGTGCAATTTTTCAGAGGATGAGAAAACAATAAAATGGAACAGTGAGTCCATTTTGCACCAATGAGAGGGCACACGATACTGATCAGGCATACAATAATTTAATTCGTAGACTAAACCAAGGCAATAAGATAATACATTGAACAGAGATTGTAATGCAAGGACATAAAATGTATTGCATCAAATTTACAAGTACATATTCATACTTTCCAAGAACAAAAACTAAGGACACAAATGATAGAGAGTCTGGTGGTCAGGTAGCTTTGACGGATTTAATCTAATTGTAAATATTATAAATATGATAGTTTGGATGTTTGTGCCCATGTCATGGAAAGAGGCTACTATGTATGTATTGAATTGTATTGAAATTTCGCATGAACCCTAAAATAATACTGTATGTATCTCAAATATATCTACTCCCTTTGTTTATGTTTGATGGTTTAAAAGGATAAAAGGATTTTGGAAATTTACCATTGTTATATGTTACAAAAGGTATAAACGTTTAGAGGATTGGAATCTATCCTCTTCATCAGGTAGGAGAGGTATTACTTATCTATCCTGTTATCCTTTCATATATAGTTCCGTTTCAAAATTATCAAACGCCTTGATAATATAACATCATAAGTGCTTTCACTACGACTTCAGATTCTTTCTCAGTGGTGTACAATAGTATAAGTGCTACTGAAATCATGGAATGTTACATATAGAAATTTTAGTCATTAGCGTTTTCTTTCGGGCTTCAGGTCTCCAAAACACTATTCCTTAAACTTAAAGGACAATTATTTTAATTGGATCAGGGGGACAGGAATATTCTCTAAACTAGTTGGCCATCACTTAACTAAGAAGTGCTTAATATGTCACTTAAAGAGGGCATGCTTATGAAATCCCTGTTATTCAGCATGAAAATGTGTACGAAGCTGTAGGTTAACAGCTAAGTTAGATGCAAATGAATATTATTGTAAGAACTATGTAAAACACATAATGACAAATAAAATAACCTGTTTTCTAGCACACAACACATTCAGGCCCGGCCCTATTTCGGGGTATAGCACCCGTGATCCCAAACTTAATTTCTTAGCCTATTGTATTCATTTGGCATTATAAATATTGAATTATATTTGTGAAAAAAAGTTCTTTTAATTTAAAAATAGGTATTGTTAGAACTAATGGTATAGATATGTGTCACATTGACCAAATATTGCATTGAAATACCAAATATTGCAATGAAATTCTTGATATAATAGGCCTACATATAGTTGTATATAGTAATAACATGGCTAAATAACAACATTTTTGTGGATGAAATTTTTACATAAAAAGTACTATGATTCCACCATGGCATCATTGCCCATTGGTACTAATGGTGTTTACATGTTGTAACTTCAAACTTACTCATCTCCCAAATAATAATTTAGTAAAACATGTGAGAAAATAGTGGGAATCCGAGTTAGCTGATGGTAATGGAAAACATATGAGAGACTGGCTTGCACTGAGTCGACTAATCAAAACAGCTGATTACAAATTAAGTTGTAAACATTAAAAAATAATAAATTCTTTGAAGACTGATTTCCAGAAACCAAAGCTGATTTGGTATACTTACGATATTAAAAATAAACATTTAATATAGCAATAATTATGAATTAATGTCACTGTGGCATTGTCAGTACTAGTGGTGTGACATCTGATATAAAGATAAAACATACCAATTTCATATATGCACAAGATAAATGTTACAAAATATGGCCTGAGCAGTTTTCTTCATTTCTCCACATCAGCAAATGAAAGTTTAATTAGTTGATCAACTGTAGATCAGTTCACATAGTTTTTTGTCATTGCCAACACATTTTTAAAATTTTTTTAGCATTTAATTATGTGAAGAATAATAAAATTGTCCAAATCTGGGAAGAATGGCTTTTAAATTGTTTACAAACCTATCTTTTAAAATTATACCACAATTCTCGATGTTTTAATACAATTATGTTACATATGGTGTAATAAATCTGTCCACACTGCTGGCGAGAAACCAAAAACAGCCTGATTGTACCATATATATATAATGAAAGGTAAAAATCAAAGAGAAGTAGTTTTTCATTTGCTGGCAGCAAATGAAAAAATTTCGTAAATATTTAGGATGTTATTTAATTTTGATTTTGTTACCTAATTGAAATTTTAATGATTTGTCACTTAAATACTGGACAAATCAGATGGGTAGAGTACGATAAGCGGACCGGTTTTTTATATCGAAGAATGTAATCATCGATACCTAACATTAGCATCTCAAATCCTAGAATATCAATCGATATAAAAGTATCTATAGTCCTCAATAACAATCACATGTTTTAAATTAAAATATGAATTTAATATTTACAGTGATGAAACAAATTAATTATTACAACCAAAATTAGGAAAACTGAAGACCTCCATATTTGCTCCTCTCACAATTACAGTTGTTTCTTTCCCACAAATTTCACATAATTTTTTGGTTTATCGGTCCAACATGTTGAAGCCACGAAAAACATGTCTTATCATCTTTCAAAACAATGTTGTGTAGTTTTCTAAAACTGACTGACATTCTTAATAATCAAATGTTACTTGTATAAAATTGAAATATTACGTTACAAGTATTATTTGAAAGTGTTTACAGCTGTTGATATAGATTATTTAAGTTAATTGTTCAAAATAATTAATCAATGGTATCGATTGATTATATCAATGGTTATGATTAAGTAATATCGTTTGCCAATTTCAATATAAAAAACCGGGCCTGCTTATCATACCCTACCCAATAAGTTAAATGTAGGCTTGCTGAAATATAGCCGATGTTTAAGGCATTTAAAATTACAATTGAAAATATATAAACATGGATAGACCCATCCTTCCTATATTTGTCATGTTCACTACTGTGGGTTACAGAAGCAGCTTATGGGTGGGTGGGTGTATATGCCAATATAGACACTGTGACATTTAATAAAGTAGGCTATTCACAGTGTTAAATGACTACAACACAGGTAAAAATACTATTCGCTGAAACTTGAAATATTCTTCACAGAATACATTAAAAATGAATTATTTTTGAAAACACAATGTTAGTTGGTAAATTCAATATTAACCCAGATCAATTATCCATTTAAAAAATATTTTATATAATACCTTAATAAATAGATAGCTCAGTAATTAAATATACTTATTCCAAAGAAACTAATTATTATATTAACCAGATTATTTTCTTTAAATGAATACTAGCTAATTTAGGTTCTATGGTTGATAATCTATGATAATAGTTACCTTAAGCCCATCATATGAATCGTCTGGTTTCTGTATTTGTTCCCTATACAGCGTGTTAAAATGTTGTAAAGATTCGAAGATACTAGTACTAGATCTGCTAGATGATTCTTCTTTTTGATCATCCATAGCTATTTGATACGAAGATGACTATTTTGAAAACAAGGAATTTAATAATAAATGCAAATGAAAAATAAAGATCTACCCTTATTTATACTTAATTTGAAATCAATTTATGTACACAATCATCTAGGATCACGAAATTAAACTACATCACTAATCTTTCACGTGAAAACGAAAACAACATAACTAAGATTGAAATTATAGAATAGTATAGGAACCAGTGTTGCCAATCCACTTTTGGAAAATTCCCACCAGTACCTGAAAAAAATACCACCTATGAGCCCAAATTACCACCTTGCTTTAAAAGTATATTTAGGCTACTAAAGTGTGTTATCGACATCGTATGACAGTCTATATTTGTAAATGCAGGGTGTCTACCAAACTGAACATATAAAATTCCCTGACTTTTCCAGGTTTTCTAGGTTAGACACTCTTAAATGGCTTAACGAGCAGGATTTTTTATTGCATTGAATATGGTTGATTTTAGAGCATAATATCATAACTTATATTGTAAAAAAATTAACTTTTTACTTTTTTACAGAGACAATTTGCATGAAAAAGTTAGTTTCAGAAAAACAAATTTAACTTTCAATGAGCTTGGATCCATGCCAAAGTTTTTAAATAGAAAACTTGTAAACTGATAAAGCAGACATTAATCATGCAATCCTGCTGTGATTCAAAGAAGGAGTAAAGGAATATAATATGTAAATGACTTCTAAAATCTCACTGTCAACCAGCTAAGCACAGGCTTTTAGGTTTGAACATACTATAGGCCTACAAAGTATTATTTTAGGAAAGGCCTACCAAAACCAAACATGCAAGGTTAAGCAAAAAATACTTACAACACTCTTTCATGATATCCTACCTCCAAAAATAGGTTGTTTTACTGATGTACAGTTTAATAAATTTGTATGATAAATCACATGAACTGTTATTGTGTTGTTCTAAAAAATCCACTTTTTTCCTTTAAACTCAACTTGTAGCTTTATGGAAAAAATTACACTAGATCACTGTTTTTTAAATGTGTTAACCACAATTTTTTATGTCAGGCAAAGTGCTAGGCACACATAGTCTTGAAATTAAAACCTTAGAAGGCTAGCATTTACCATGATGTGTTTAGCCTACTCTATAACTCAGGTTCAAATATTTATTTATATATAAATATATATATATATAATATACACACAAAATTTATTTCACAATATATCACTTGATGACCAAAATATGAATCACAATATATTTGGCTATATTAACACAGTTTTAGTTTTTTTAAAAGCCAAATAATAATAATAAGGCCTAATTTCTTATTGCCATATATTTCTTGTGAGCATTTCCTTGGTAGGTTCAAATTTAACACATCCACCGCTATTTCGGATTCCTTCCCTTGTACCCATCAATGAAACGACTGTTTCTGTTTTCAATTTGTTTCTGTCATTGGTTTTGCAATGCTTCAGTTCACTGAATATTCGTTCGACAGATGAATTTGAAAATGGCAGTATAAAAAGTAAGTTAAACACTTTTTGTATTTCTGTAAACATAGCATCTCCAGCGACTGTCTTTAGACTGAATACAGCCTTCCAATATTGCATAGCAGACTCATTTGCATCAAGTTTATGCTCTTTGAAGTCTAGCAAAGCATGACTTTTCCACTGATTGTCGAGTTTTTGGACATCAACAACTTTCTTCAGAACGGGAAATCTGTTAATGACATGAGCCAAAGACCTTACTTTGAAGGTTTGGGCACTTTTTGGCTCCAAGACACTGAGGACATCAAAAACTTCATCAGAAAAATCAAATCTAGATTTGATTTGTGTGACCAATTCCACATAGAAGCTTAAAATACTTTTTAAGAAAACTTCAATATCTTTCTTTTCTGCATTTTTCTTTAATTCATTAAATGTTTCTGTTGCCTGAATGCCTAAATATATTTGTTCTAATTGCAGGAAATGACGGGGGTTTGAATGCTCAATGGACATGATGGGTGTATTTTTAATGTAGTTTAAGTCCATGTAGTTTGTACACAGATCTTGAAGCATCTTGTGAACCTCTGGTCGCAATCTATGGAGAAGTGGTGTTTCGGATTGGAACATTACATTAAAATCTGTTAGCATACCAAGAACATAAGACATAAACTCCAAGTATAAGGTAGATAATTGGTTGTTCATAGCAGCTAACATGCTATCCACTGTGTTTGACGGGTCTTCGACAGAAGCGGTCAGCAGGTAGCTTCAACTTGAAAGTTCTTGTTAATGACAGCCTCTTGTCGCTAAGATTTTGTGGTCAGACAGCAGCTTATTCTGTGTGATTTGGAGGCACTCTTGAACTTGTCAATACTCTGTCAACGCAAGACTTGGCCCATCTTTTACTGCTGGTGATAGTATTTGTGGATTTCCTCTTGAAAAAACTCTTGGAACTGTACAAATGTTTCCGGACAAAATCCTCCACTTCTGCTGAATGGTAAGATTTCGGAGAAATCCACTCACTGACTTTGGTAACTTCATACATGCTTTACTTGCCGCCAGGTGGATCATGTGGCAAGAACACTTGACACATGCAATGTGAGGGATTTCTATTTTCAAAAGTAAAAAACCGAATGATGCTGCCCCACCATCACATTACATGTGTCAGAACTAAATCCCACTAAGTTTTCAATGGTATATTTTTTGATTTCAGCGAGTTCATCATACCAGTGAATAATTCATCAGCAGTGCTAGATTTGACTTCAAACATGTCAAATAAATTAGTTTTTTGGCGTTCGTTCAGTTACATCATCAATATAGATAACTGTGAGGGTCTCATCCATTGATTAACCGAATTTTGGTGTCTCATCCATGATCAAGGAAAAACACGATCTGGTGCCCTTAGTTTTTGGTAAATCAATTCATGAATGCGGGACCTAAGGCTTTTTTAATCACAGTTGTTGTTTTTAGTGCGTTTCATACACAGTTTAGCAGCAATTTCTGAGAGTCCGGAAAGACCGATTTGCACAGAGCGGAATCAATGTATCCATCAGCGAAAAGGGCAGGTTGTTGGTTGCAATTAGGCCGGCTAATTTTAATTCTGCTCGTTTGACACTTTTATCTGTTGTAGTTCTTTGAACAATTTTTTTTAAGTCTTTGTTAGTGGCTATCTCCTTGATTAATTTTAGGTGCTTGAGGGACTTTCCATGACGCACAATCTCTGTTTTATGCGCCCCCATGACTGCATCCAGACACTACAATATGCCATGTCTTGTCCGGTTCTTTCTTTGACTTTTTTTTGTAGCCAGTTTTTGAACTGGGGGTCATTCAACCAGTTTGAATTGAATTTTCTTTCTTTTTTACTAGGCCTAATGGTGGCAGTATGGGTAAACCTAGACACAATTTTAGGCCTAGCAGCAGTTTTTGGTTGGGTGGTATTTGAAGTTGAGTGTACGGCTAGGTCTGTATCAAGCTCAGTTTCCTTGCTACTAGCAGCAATATTAACCTGGTCCTCCTCACTAGAGCTTTGACCTAATGGTTCTGGATCATCTGGATCTATTCCTAAGTTCTTCGTACTCCATTGGGATTGCAAGAGACATTGAACTAGGCCAAATAGATTTTTTGCTCGATTCACCATGTGAGCTTTCTACAAACGACTTGCTCTGTCTACTTTCATCATCTTTGTCTTTTTTCTCATCTTCATCTTTCTTAGGCTTAGGCCTACCTTTAATAATAAACTTATCCATCTTAGTAACTTAAGTTAGTCCAATTAGAGATTCATGTCAATAAAGCTAGTTCAAAGTTAGATGGATTGTAAATGGAAAAATGTAAATTAGTTAGGCCAACACTAACTATAGTTAGGTGATGTTTAGTTAAGCTTAGGGAAAACAATTATGAAGCAGAGCAGCAGATGGCTAGTAGTAGGTATTACAAAGCATAAATAGGACTAGGTCGTTACCTAGCTATAGGCCCCTAATCATATTTACAAAACAAATGATTTGTATGAACTTAAAGCAGCAAAGCTAGCTCTCAAAAGTGTCATCTACACTCTAAAAATAATTGTCCAAGAAGAAAAATAGCATTGCAAAAAAGAGATCTACGTTCTTAAGTTATATGCACTATAAAATAATGGTCCAAGGGGAAAAGATTGGCCCAAGGCACTACTAACAGTTATGACATGAACACAATAAAAATAATGGGCTAGCGTCCGAGAAGAAAAAATATTGCTACATTTTTGTAGCCTATACCTTGGCCACAGTCTACACAATTTCACTACATACTTTACTATTCTAGGTCCACGGATTAAAATGCACGATAAAGAAAACTTGAAATCTTACGTATCTTGGAAAAACGTACTTAACTAAAGCCAACTCACACGGCTATGAAATCTTATCATCCATTAAACTGATCAACTTATCTCAACTGAATAACTTCACTAGAAGAAATAAGAAAATAGAAACCAAAATTCAAGAGAAGAAGAACACTAACACTATTACTAACAGCATAGACTAAATATCCCTGGTGTTGTTTGTTATCATAGACTAACTATGCCAACCGTCAATTTCTATCTTAGCATTAGAGTATTAAAAACAACAACAATCTGAATACATATTGTAATATTATATCGATTTGAAATGTGTTGAATGGGAAATCAATCAGGTTACCTGAAAGCGGAATTCTCAGTGTTCGTTGTTTTCCCTAATTAATTTAAAGTTACCACCAATTTACCACCGGGGGGCAAAATTACCACCTGAAATACCACCGAGACCTTAAATTACCACAAAATGTGGTAATTACCACCCGATTGGCAACGCTGATAGGAACAGGAGCGCCCAAGTGCAATAAAATAAAAAAAAGCAAAACATATGATTATTGTTTCATAAGTTGTCAGAATCAGATGTTTAGAAAAATAACGTTGACTGCTGGACTGCTTGTTTCTACAGAATTCAGGGACATTCTGCTGTTAGTAATTAGTATCGACTTTCCATCAATTGTTAGGTAATAGACTAGGCCTACCTATTTACATGGCTATATCCAATTTTCTGTTCCAAATGCATACTATTGAGTTTGCAGAGTATTATATAAAAGTATATACATATGAATGTATACCGAATTGAATCTATATTTCACTAAATCCTAAATTTATATTTTATTTAAAAACTGTTTCATGTTACCGCACCATACATTTTTATTAAGCGCTATAAAATGTTATATTCAAATTTATAACTTCTTTAATGATAATATTACATCTTAGTCTATTAAGTTGTATTAATTATCATGTTTATAGGCATGTAAGTAGAAAATGTTTTGCATAAAAATATGCCAGAACTTTTAGACTGAGCTCGATAGTTGTGAAGTACGAGAGCTGCTTTAGAATCATGAGAAATACCAAGTTTTCCACGCACTTAAGTAGTTAGTATGTTTTATTTTTTCTTAAAGCCTTTTGTGCTTAAGAATCTCATCTGCATAGTAAATTTAAGATAGATCTAAGTTGTGTTTATTGAGGTTTTAAACGTTATTTTGTACTTATTTGCATAAGCCTCATAAACATATTTTATTCCACCAGATACGTCTATTATTGTATGCCATGACGTATAAGAAAATTATGAGTTCACCCTGTTAAAAACAATAAAATTTAATCTTTAAGTAATTCCAGCTCTGAACGTACCAGTTCATTGAACTGGTTATTGGATTTCCTTCTGCTTTCTTAGCACTAAACCATGTACATCAACGAACTATCCATTGTTTTAGCAGTTTAAGCCTTTTAAAGTTTGCCTAATGTACTTTTTAACAGTAGCAGATTCAAAAACATATTTTAAAATTGTTACTTTTGTTTTTGATATCATAATGAGGACACTATACTAAATTCGGCAAAATGTGCGTTAGTTCTCACCTGTTTGCAAATCTTCTTATGATGCACTTTTTTAATAAATCGTCGATGTTACATACTTATAATTTTCCATTTTTGTGCACTTGAATTAGGAATTGAAGACATATCGAAGCAATAGAAATATTGGATTTACTATATTATTCAAATCACCGTAGGAAAAATAACGAATTGTTCCGAGTTCCTACTACTCCCAACCGCACTCGATTATTCTATCCCCATTTAATAATATCCATTTATACTAGGAATAGCTACAATTACTAATAAATATAAAATCGGTGAATGACACATGCTGGACTATCTAGCCCGATGACTGAGAGGTGTGTGAGAAGAAAAATCACCGGGTCCCGATCCAGGGTAGTCCGGCAGGTTTAAAGAGGACTCACTGCTACCAGTATATTATAATATAGTTTTTTACGAAGGAATAGATAAAGAGTATTTACTATTCGTTTAAAGTCCACGGTGACCCGGATGAGTCAAAATATAAAAGTTAAGTTAAGTGGAGTTGGAAGTTAAGTTAAGCCTATCGGAGCCCAATTATTGATCGATATGTCAAACTTTCTTCAGCTATCACAAGTCAACAACGTTTCAAACAGCAGAGGAGTATTTCTCGATCTTGTATTCTCTTCTGATCCGGAACTGCAAGTGTTTCCATCTATTGACCCGTTGATAGTTGAAGAGAGTGCTCACCCAGCCCTCGAATTTATGCTTGCGGGTGACCATACCCCCCAAAAACGCCATACGGCCTATGTACCGAACTTTAATAGATGCAATGTCGCTAGGGTAAACGATTGGATCTCTCAACAGATGTACCCCGCTGAAAATTCTCTCATCGATGCGGAAGTCCTGTTTGTCAAGTTTTGTGGAGATTTGAGGGACGTCATATTACAAAACTGCCCTAACAAGAGAATTGGACACAGCCCCTTTCCCAGCTGGTTCTCAAAGCAGCTTCGTGAATGTGTTATTAAGAAAAAAATACTTCATTCCCGTTTCAAGTCAACGATGAATTTAGAAGATTATGAAATATTTAGAGAAGCTCGCAATGAGTGTAAGAGATTATCAAGAGAATGTTATTCTTCTTATATATCCAATGTTGAGGTGGGCCTATCAAATAATCCAAGGACTTTTTGGAGCTATGTGCGGAATCTTAGAAGTAATAATTCTACTCAGAATTATCTTAATCTTGGCAATCAAGTGGCTAGGGAACCGCACAGGATCTGTGAACTATTTGCTGATTTCTTTTCTTCCATCTACAGAGTGCTCAGTGCTGCAGTTCCTGAATACTCCTTTACCAACAACTTTAATCTTTCGGCTGTCCATGTTACAGCCACTGAAGTGGAAGGGATTTTGAGGAGTCTGGATAGTTCTAAGAGCCCAGGTCCAGATATGATTCCCCCGCGTGTACTCAGAATGTGTGCAGAGGTTCTGGCTCCCCATCTATCGATACACTTCAACAATTTACTAAGCCAGGGAGTGTTTCCTACTAAACCTAAAAATCGGGATTTCTTGTACCTCTCCACAAATCAGGATCCCGTTCTAATGTGAAAAACTATAGACCAATCGTCATTCAACCAGCTATGGCTAAAATATTTGAGAAATTGGTCTTGGACAGAATGACTTTTACATTTAAGAATCTGATTATCCCTGAACAACACGGATTTCAGCGAGGAAGATCTACTGCGACCAACTTAGTGGAGTTTACTAGTGTTGTTCTTCCTGCATTGTCGAGAGGAAAAACAGGTGGATTGTGTTTATCTGGACTTCAGCAAAGCCTTCGACAGAGTTGGACATTCCCATTTGCTGAAAAAACTTAAGGCTTTTGGTGTAACTGGAACCTTACACGCATGGTTTCGAAGCTACCTTGACGGGCGTACTCTTCAGGTCAAGTATGCAGGAGCGCTCTCCAGACAAGTTAATGTTTTATCTGGTGTTCCCCAGGGATCACATCTGGGACCCTTTTTATTTTCCATGTTTATCAATGACATTGGTAGTACTTTATCGAGCCAATATCTCCTGTTTGCTGATGATGTTAAGATCTTTGCTGAGATATCAAGTATCCAACATCAGCAGGAACTTCAAAGGGATCTACAACGAATTCAAGACTGGTGTCAAGCAAGTGGTATGGACTTAAACACTGAAAAATGCAACACTATGTCGTACACCAGAGCTCATAAGATCCTGCAGTTCAATTATACGCTCTATGGTGTCGCCCTTCAGAGAGTAACGAGAACCCGTGACCTTTGAGTTCTCCTTACATCAACGCTGGACTTTGGTGAGCACATTCGCAGCATCGTCAGTAAAGCAGTCTCAATCTTAGGGCTTATATGCCGCACCTGTCGTCGTGGTTTCTCTGCTACTGTGGTCGGGACCCTGTATGCTGTTCTGGTCCGTCCGGTCCTCGAATTTTCTTCTGTGGTCTGGTCCCCCTACCAGGTTGGACACATCTCAATGCTTGAATCTGTTCAAAAGCGTGTGTTCAGAACTGTTGGTGTGAAGCTTGGTTACCAGTATCTCGATGTCGATTTGGGAGACAATGTCTAATTTTCTTCACCTTCCACCGCTGTCAGTTCGCAGAAACCTTAATGGACATGGTTTTCCTTTTTAAGATCTTGAATGGGATGATCGAATGTCCAGCCATTCTTCAGGCAATAGACCTTCATATACCTCGTAGTCAAGCACGGAGCTCCCAACTGTTCACCAGAACGTCACCATCATACCAACTACCTTTACCACGGTACGATCCCGAGGCTGATGAGAACGGGCAACAGTATGTGTTCTGACGTGGACTTCTTTGACCCGTCTTTTTCGTCACTTCAGGAGAAACGTACTGGCAGCTATAACTTCACCAACTGGAGCCTGAAAATCGACAGTGTGTTCTAGGTGATGAGTGCCTGGGTGGTGCCTTTAAAGGGCCACATCGTGCTTTATGCACGAATATTGGCTGTGATAGCAACTTATGTTTTGGTGGTGCCTTTAAAGGTCCACATAGTGGCTGCGATGTTATATATTTGCTATCGTTTACTGTTATCTATCTGTTATCTATATTTTATTATTTATGTTATTGTTACAATGTATTATATAGTTTATGTCCATTGTTATTGTCCTAGTTATTTATATTGTTATGTACTGTTATTAATTTATTATCGTATATATTATTGTTGCACGCTGCTTCTAAGTTACTAGTCCTCTTCTGAGCTAATTATTGATATTTTGTAAAATGGTGTATTGCCGTAAATGAAATAAATAAATAAATAAATAAAAAAAAGACCTGAAGACAGCTCAGAGCAAAGTGCACAGGCCCTGTCGGCCTACCGTCGCTAACGTCGACCGTTTTTGGAATTGTATCAGTTGAATCTAAACTGCTTATAAGCATTAGTTTTTAGTCTATAATTTAGACATTTTTGTCTAAAAAGGCCAAAAAGGGTTGATTTAACTGTAGTCTAATAATATTTTATGAATTTGTCTGTAGTTATAAGTTAGTAGCTACAAAATCAGTTTTTTGAAGGAAACAGGATTTTTCCGGACATTTGCCATCGTTCAGTGAAACAATAAATCAGTAACACTACGTTTCGAGATCTGCAATCTGATCTCTTCTTCAGGTAAAGAACTAACCTAATACATAATTACAAACTAGGTTAAATTAAACAAATCTTACCCAAGCGTTGTGGCACGCCTAAGTCAGGAATCACAACTTACATGTTGTTTGTCAACTTCACTAACTCTATAAACATGCACTTAATAAAAAACTATACAAAACACTAATCATTAAAACTAAACTACGGAATACAGGTCACAATACGTCTTCATTCGTCTACTAACCACCTACGACTGACCAGAGGGACTAACCAATGGTAATCGTGACGGCAGACTAAAGCAAGATGGCGGATATAAAAAGGAAGGGGGACAGGAATAGGCCCTTTCGTTATTATTGGTTCATACGAGATGAACTTCTTAAAACTATATTGTGACTCCGCATTGGTTTATTACAAATATCTGATCCGTTTGATACTTTTGGTTTTCTCTTTAGTTCATTCTTTAGAATTGGCAACCAAAGCGGCCTAATCTCGACTGATGGTTGACTGATTGGTTGGTCTGCCAATTTAATGTATGTTGCCTCAATTAATTTCCTTTTGAAGAAATGTGGTTCCCGATGTATTATGTTGGCTTCATCCCAATTCATATGATGGTCTTCGGACCAACAATGGTGTGCAATTTTTGATTTTTCTGTGAGACCCTTTCTCGTGTTTTCTTTGTGCTCTTTTATCCTTACGTTTAGTGGTCTTTTTGTCTCGCCTATGTATTCCCTATTGCAACTACATGTTATACTGTAAACACAGTTTTTGGAATCCCGTGTGCCATTTTTTTGTTTTGTTTTTACGAGACTTTGTCTAAGAGTGTTGTGTATTTTAAACGCGGTTCTAATGTTGTACTTTCTACCTACTCTCCTAATTTTCTCCGATAATCCCGGCACATAAGGGATTGACATAAACGCAAATTTATCACAATTATGTTTTTCTGACTCAGGAATGATTCTTCTGGTTCTTTTGCACTTATTTATTACTAATTGAGTCGTAGGTGGTTAGTAGACGAATGAAGACGTATTGTGACCTGTATTCCGTAGTTTAGTTTTAATGATTAGTGTTTTGTATAGTTTTTTATTAAGTGCATGTTTATAGAGTTAGTGAAGTTGACAAACAACATGTAGGTTGTGATAAGATTTGTTTAATTTAACCTAGTTTGTAATTATGTATTAGGTTAGTTCTTTACCTGAAGAAGAGATCAGATTGCAGATCTCGAAACGTAGTGTTACTGATTTATTGTTTCACTGAACGATGGCGAATGTCCGGAAAAATCCTGTTTCCTTCACAATCCTTCCATCGTCAAAAATAACCTTCAAACAAAGAATCAGTTTTTTGTTATTTACTCAATGTATTAGTCTACTTAGCAAACTACGATCAATGTATTAAAAATTACTATTCATTCAACACGCTTACTTCAAACTCAATGCGTGGCCCTACTAGTTTTTACTTAATAAGTTCAATTAAATAAAGTTATGCCGTTTAAACATTAACCAGACAAAAAAATCTATTAGGTAATAAACAATATACTATACAGTGTGCTTTTAAAACCATTCTCAAATTTGATTCCATCTGTTTCCCACATC
>NW_025785766.1:0-19837 GCF_021130785.1 Homalodisca vitripennis | reverse complement strand
TGCACAAGGCCCTTCAATAGAGCGAGTAGGTTATAGAAAATGTTGAAGGTTAAGTTAGCAAAATGCATATTTGTAACTGCGCAAACTTACATAATTTAGCAGTGGTCGTAATCTGAAGAGGAGAACTATAACCTGGTAAGAACTCACTAAGATACGTCTGAGCAAACTCCACGCACTAAAGGCCATATAAAGTACCGTAATCAATAAGATGCCTATTAATTGGGAATTCTGATGGTTCCTAGTCACTACAATATATCAGGTACAGCCACTTAACACTTATATGGACAGTTAATTTTTAGGTATTATATGAAATAAAATGAACATATTACATACAAAAATGTTACATACATATCACTAAGATCAAAGACCTAATTATTGTCAGTGTGCATGTATAGATTAATTTATGTTTAAAGAAATATAATAAATATATATTGGACAATTTTAGTCAAAAATGGAAATCCATACAGCAAATTAGATTAAACATAGGCAACTAAAGTTACAGGACTGAATTGATTTATATTTTGTTTTATATAATCGAGGAACATTATACCGCTGAAAGAAATATTAATAGTGAATAAATTGGGTACTCATCTGAGGAACACAAAACCACCCACAACCCAGAATGAAAATACTACGTGAACTAAGTAGGGGAATTTTTACAAGATCCACCTTCAGAAGATGAATACGCTAACTGAATTAAAACAAAAGCTACAAAACAAAAATAGTACCAATTAAGTACAAAAGTATGGGACCGTAGTGTGTTACTGGCGTTAAATCCTCTCTCAAGCAATTTGCTGAAAAAGTCTATAATCTTGACTTTAAAAAGAGAATATACCATGCCAACTTATGAGGACTTTGTAGTCCGGGACTTTTGGTGATTAAGAAAAGGTTTACACATGACCAAATTAGTAAATAACATCGACCATGTAGAGGTTTTGTTTATAAGTTGCTAATCCATTTAGAAATCTTTCCTGTTCAATTTACTTAATTATATGAACTAAATTCAGAAATTAAAAAATATTTTATTCAAGCACCAATATCGGTTTGAGTTAATAAATTTGTGTAACTTTTGGGGATTATACCGACCACACCCAGACATGAAATCGTTATTTTGACCATTTTGTTTCTACTGATTAACTAGATTAGCGTAGAACCCAATATTTCGTTAATATAAAACAGGTATTGTCTTAATCGCACACCCTTGCCCCATACTGCCAGGACAGAGGTCAAAGAGTCCGAGCTGGTCTTAGTATATAACGTGAATTGCAGAGTCCTCGCCGCCCGTTCAGCTGGGTGTCGTCACTGTTGTTTGTTAACTCTCCGTGTTTTACTCCTGACATTTCTTGCTCCAAACACCAAAAATTCAACAAAAACCAAACATTACCAAACAAAAACTAAAACTCTTTATTGAAAAAAACGTCAACAAAACTTGATTTTTTAATTCTTGATCACACTCCGCCACCCAGAAATGCGAGCTGCACTCCGCTAGCGAAGGTGCTGCCGAAGCCCGCGCTGAGTGTTAACGACAGAAAATACATCGTCCCGAGATAGTACCTATCAGTAAAATATTCAAATACTAGAGGGGCTGATCAAAAATATAATTTGAATTGTAATGGAAAGGGCAATCTTATGTAAACCGTGCAAAAATCGTAAAATAATCATGTGGTGTCCGCGCAGCCTGCCCGTAAACTCGGGATATTCTCGAGAACAGATAAGATAACAGCCGAGAAAGAATAAGATAAACAGTGGACAAGTAGTAAACCGATCATCATATACCTGGAAAATGCTTGTTGATTGATGGAAATGTATAGTTCTGTATACTCAACTACATCTTTATTTTATAACGTTGTTAAGTTCATTGAAAAAAGTTTTAAAGCGCTTTTAGGGGGGATATACAACGGGAATCTGACTCCCAATGTAACAATTAATTTTTGATAATCGTTGTAAGTTTTGTAAATATTTGTACATTAACAGACGGTTAGTATTTTTTTACGTTCTAATCATGTGTTTGGTTTCTATAAATTTATATATTTTGTGTTCTTCAATACTTGTGTGGTCGGTATATCAATCACCAATAGTTACCATAAAATTACACCATATATGTATCTATGTACTAGAAAAATTATGGGGTTTTTTAATTATTTTCATTGAATTTGAGTATAAATGAATTTAAACCACGTTTTCAGTAAATATAAATTGCAATATTATATTTATAAGAGCCGTTTATTTTGTTTTTCTAAAGATAGTAACCAAACACATAATCGAAATATTAAATTCCTCTTTATTGTTAACTATTTAAATAAAGTCGTCGTAAAGTATATCGATGTTTGATGAAGCAAACATGGCTGAACAACTGTACTGGATAATCTAGTAATTTGGCTCACAAAATGCCAACTAAAATGGAAGCGCTGAAGACAGAACTAGTTTTCCAAACTTTCAATCCTAAACCTTGGCCTTTGAACTTTCATCTCCACGCTCACTTTTTTAGACCTAGTTTTGTTTTCATGCTGAATAACGAAACAACTGAACTATTGAGAATTGAGAGTTAGATTGTGGAGAGTGAATCATATGTTTCAAGTTGCAGGTTGTTTCTTGACATAACATTTTGGCGTTTATATGTGATGAGTATTATTTGGCTATGTATTCCGGTGAAGTAATATTTATTCAACGGTAAAAGATTTTAGTAGTTGCGATCTTACATACTTGCGGTATTTAAATTTGAAAAACTAGAATAAATTAAAAATATGTTCTTTTATTCTAGTTGAGAAATATGATAGCTAAAGTAATAATGTCAGCTTTTCACTACCCACCCTGTCCTTGCTTCTTTGAGGCCTATACAACACTATTTGAAAATACTGCCTCAGAACATGATGGAAGAGATATCAGTTATTAGCTATTGGTGTAACCAGTATTAAACTTAAACTTTATTATTCTTATTAAACATCACTACAGGTTTTAATCTTATAGATAATTTTAAAAAATACAGGTAGCGCTTGCTAGTGTTGTTAAAATATTTTTGTCTCGTAGTACAGGCAAAAAACCGAATAATTTTTTTGCTTCTGAAGTCCGATCCAATGATTGAAATGTTTGATGGGGTAAAAGTAACGATAAGGCACACCCAAGTTTATTGTATATTACGATTCTAGTGTAATCATTGATACTTAACTTAATTCACATAGTAGAGACTTTAAGCGGACCTATAGCCAACTTTCTTATTCGGTTTGTTTTAATCAAAGCCAAACGTTTGAATTGAGCTAATATCATATTAACCCTCCCGAAGTGGCGGTAACTGTTCTTTTCCTCTCCAAGTTGGCGGGAACATTTTTAACTGAATTGTTTGTATGTTTCGCAAAAGAAAATTTATAAAAAATGCCTGTAGTAATTATAT
Source organism: Homalodisca vitripennis (assembly GCF_021130785.1). Taxonomy (NCBI): domain Eukaryota; kingdom Metazoa; phylum Arthropoda; class Insecta; order Hemiptera; family Cicadellidae; genus Homalodisca; species Homalodisca vitripennis. The sequence goes on along the minus strand of NW_025785766.1, from coordinate 16,449 downwards.
AAGTATAGACATATCATACATCGATATTAAACTTCATAACACACAGAGTAGAATGGATTAATAATATGAAACACTTACCTTGGGAGTTTGGTAGATAAAAAACCAGGATGGGTTGAATTCCAAAAAATAAAAAGTTCAAATCTTTTGTTGTTTTATTATTAGGCTGAGAAAATGTGTTTTTCTCAAAACTTAATTTCTTCTAACAGCAAATCCAAAATAGCCATTTTTTTGTTTAAAAATTTTAAATTCTAAACAAAAATATGGGTAATTAATCTAAGCAATATATGGGTCAGTTGCCTCGATTATTTTTCCTTCATATTACCAAATATAATGTTTCCAATAGATCAATTAGAAGAGGTAAATGACTAGAATTTCCTTAGTCCCGGAACAGCAGTATATAGAGATGCCTGACCCGCTGCGCCAGCCGCTAATCGCGCTGCTTTGCTCTTTTTAGAAAAAAAAATTAAACTACCCGAGTTGTTCCAAATTTGAAGTCCCAGATCACGTCAGTGCCCCCTGATCATTAATAGGTAATTCTCGCGGTTGCCTGCTCCCTATAACTGCTTTCCAGCAAGAAAATTCTAGTTCATTTCCTTTCTAATTGACTATTGGAACATTATATTGCAATATGAGTTGCCTGCTCCCTATAACTGCTTTCCGGCAAGAAATTCTAGTCATTTCCTTTTCTAATTGACTATTGGAACATTATATTGTAATATGAGAAAAATCGAGGTTGACCCATATATTGCTTAGAATTACCAAAATATGTATCCGTTATATGTATTATTCCTAAAAACAACGCACTATTTGCTGATCGAAACTTTTATGTACACGTTTTTTACTGCAATTTAGTCAGTATCAGAGCCAACCTCATTCCTCATCATTCTTCCTGGTTTGAGAGGCCTCCAATAATGTTCCAGGTAAGGGAAACACTCCCTATGAACCCCAAAATTACAAGTTGGGCACCAGAAGTGACTTTTACCCCCTTTTTTGGTGTGTACTACACACTGCACAAAGTCTGGTAAATAAGCAATCCCGTGAAGAAGACCTACACTTGGTCCAGGAGGTAGCACAGTAGGTGGATGAACCGTTTGTAAGAGTTCCATTAGTACCAGCATATCTAAACACTATATCAAATTAAAGTTTAGAATCTGGTCTTTCTAACCATACCTAATATATAGTGTTTAAGGTCGCGGCATAACATCGGAAATACCGGAACAAGAGAGGATGCTTGTGTTAATAGACGTTAGAGCGTCTTTGCCACTCTGCGAACGAGATTTAATAGACGCTGCAGCGTCTTTCACCACTCGGAGGGTTAATAATTCAATGTGACAATTTATTTAACTTAACATATACTGACTTCAATGTATTTATAAAGTATAAAAAATGTTCTAAAGTAAACAATAAACAACAAGTAATAGGCTATCTATTTTTTGAAGATTTAGAAAATAGCGTTGAGTATGATATTGAAAGTTCCTTGGCGAGGGGTCATAGAAATAGAGGAATAGAATACTGGCATACTGTCTTTGTAATTGTGTGAACCGCAGAGAAGTGTGTCTGTCGGGTAAGAATCCTTACCTCCATTTTCACAAAAGCGGTTGCTCACAGCTATTCAGGCAAGCTGTAAGTATTGTAAAGTATCTCTAACATGTGGGTCCAGGTTAAAGTTAGTTTAATGTTATTTTTAATACTACTGTTAAGTTTTTGTGTTGTTTGCAATGTGTTAATCATATTGGTTAATGTATATAAATCATTCTTTATGTGCGATTATTATATAACATTGAAGTTGGGTAATATATCGAATCGTCCAATAATGGTGATCGAATAACAAGTTTAGGCCGCTTGTCTATTGTTTTCAATATACAGAGTGTCCCACGAAGAAGTTCAAACATTTGATACTATTACTTGCCCATTTATGCACTGAACATTTTCAAACTCTGCACAATTAATAAAGTAGGTTTTAAAAAAATTCTGTGAAAATTAAAGCTCCCTAACAGTTTGTAGAAGCAAAATGGTGACATATTGAACATTTTTACCATTTTGCTTCCTATAAAAATTCATTTCTTGAATTTCCTGATTTGATTAATGCGTTGCTCTTTTAAAGATCAGCTGTTTAATAACGTTCATTGTTGAAAACAGCTGTTTGATTGAAGAATATTGCTAACCTCCTCCATTACAGTTTTATTGATATTGAAGTTCGCGAGAAATGGCTTTTAATGTTGAACAAAAAGTGCTGAACTGTTGTGCGTGGAGCTATTGCTTTTGGCAACATTACAGAAGCAAATTAGACAATTTCAGGTTGTCTATCTAGGAGTTGAACCAACTAGCAATCCAATTTGTTAGAAACTGGGTGTCGAAAAAAGTACTCTAGAGGATCAAATGAGGTAAAGAGGAAGTACTAGTAGCGCATTAATGCTCCACTCTCCAGGTAAACCGAAATCACTAAGGAAGGTTGAACTTGAAATTGGTGTTCCATAATCTTCTTGAAGATGATCCGGACAGGAGAGTGGATATTTTGTTCTTGTATCATTGTGTTTCATGATATAGATCCTAATTATTCCCATACACAAATTCTTTATTCAGACGAGTTCACTTTCTACCGCAATGGTGCTGTAGGCCTAAATAGGCATAATAGTGATTATTACAACACCGGTAATCCACACATTCTTGAATAGACTCTACTCCACCAAAAGGAATTACTGTTTTGGCAGCTGTCAGTTGTAATGGGGTGCTATCTTACAACATTCAGTACAATGACTGGGAATAGGTATGAACAGGTTTGCAAATAATAAGTCTTGCCTCATTTTATTCAGAGCATCATGAATTCTAAAAAGAAATCCTGGATTACTGGTTGAGAAGTTTACTTGCAAGCACGTTGGTGATGCAGCTATTGTCCTTTCATAGTCTATCCACTTCCAAAATTTAGCATCTACAATTTTTGCTGGAAGTTGGGTTTTGGCGATGGAAGGATTGCGAAGGAAACAAGATTTTCCGGACATTTGCCATCGTTCAGTGATACAAAAAAAAATCATTAACACTACGTTTCGATATCTGTAATCTTAATCTCTTTCTACAGGTAAATAAATAAACCAAACACATAATTAAAAACTAGATTAAAATAAACAAATCATACCAGAGCGTTGTGACATACATAATTCAGAAATCACAACCACCGTATTGTGTGTCAACTTAACTAACTCTAAAGCATGCACTTAATAAAAAACTCAACACAACACTAATTATTAAAACTAAACTACAGAATACAGGTCACAATAGGTCTGCATTCGTCGACCAACCGCCTACGACCAAAGACCAATAGCAAAATCCTATGCACTTTGAGCGCAAGCCAATGCATGTACTTATGTTATTATGGCAATAAAGAAATTTTGACTTTGACTTTTACGGTTCCAGAAATGTTCTAAGCAATCTTCCAACAAGATGAATGCTCCTCCTCAAATCCTGTCAAGCGATTACTAAATGACAACCTTCATGGATGTTGGATTGGTCATGGAAGTGATTTTTTATATTGGCCACCCCGATCCCCAGATTTAGAGGACGTGAGGAACGAACGGAAGAGACGGGGAAGAGACGGGTAATGGTGGGATAGCTCGCCAGTGGAGGGGAAGTGTAAGATAGCGGCCCGTTGATGTACTACTCTAGGAAGAAAAGTTAGCCCAGTAGGAGCGTTGTATTAATTTGCTAGGGGGTTTTCTTCGAAATCATAATTCGATAACGGCTTGACAGATATTAACGTTTGAGGTGTCAAATTAAAGGCATCTTTTACGTAGATTTGCTAATACTTCTCAGAACTTTAACAACAGTACGCATCACTTTAATACAGTAAAGGTCTACAGTGAAGCTATCCTTCAACATTGGATCAAACTAAATTCAATTTTTATATCGATGTCTACTAACTACAATTTAACAGGCTGTTTACTAAATGTTTGGTTTTTAGTATTTAACTACACATTTCACTTTTGTTCGATTTTGAGCAACACGTTAGCTAGTAGCATAAATATATAATATTGTCTGTCTGACTGTATGTTATTAGTTTTATGTCATGAAAAGTTAATGTACATTATTTTTATATCATAAAAATATGAAAGAGACTTGCTGTAGTTTTTATCTATTTATTATTATCAATACTTACTATTAACGTTTTCATTATCTCAGGATTGCAAAATAAAATATTCTTTATTAAACCTAATAAGCAAATAAATTAATCGCGTCAACTTACTTGTCATTTATGTTATTCAAGCACTTCCACTCCACTCATTTCACCGCCACTGTCTTCTCTATGGCTAGAGTGTTTCACTGTCACTTCCACTGTCGTCATCACTACTGCCGGCTTCTAGATTTATGATGAATGATTCTGTGATGTCATCAATAGATACTTCATGTTCCATATACTTTTTTTCAATATTTCTAACGTGCTGGCATCTCTTTGCCCATTCCTCTTTTGTAATATCTTGGACTTTTTCTCTCACTAGATTGAATGCAGTCATTTAATTTGAAGTTCGTGTTATTCAGGGCAACGTGGTTTTTTATCAGTGACCATATTATTTCTATCGGGTTAAGATCGGGATGATAAGGAGGGAGGCGCAAAGCGGAGTGGCCGTGTTCTGCAAGTATGGAATCAATCTCAAACATTTTGTGCGGGTTCTTATTAAGCTTCACAATCTGATAGAGTTCTGTTTTAAGCATTTTGTCATGGAACGGGATATTATGGTTAACTAGCCACTGAATTATCTCTGCTTTCTTGGAATTGCTGGTAGGTGCAGCGTTTAGTTGTTTATTGTGGTATGATGTCTATCACAAGGACGGTTTTTGGTGGTAAATTTGGAATAAGTTTTTTCTTGCAGCCATTTTTTGTAATTTTTAAAATTCATACAATCATGATAGTCTCCTGACTTTTGGCCTGATTTGAACACCAACAATGCATTGTTGATAAATCCGTTCTCATTACCTGCGTGAACAAATTATTCCATATTCGCCCTTAGAAATAGGTGTTAAGAGGCCTTTGTTGCTGCCATCTGACCATGAGTGGGGCTTTGTGTGCGAAGCGTGGACATAAGTCTCATCCGTATAAACAATTGGTTGGCCCTCTTCTCTGTAACGTTTTATAGCTCTAATAAAACGAACTCTGTGTTCTCTTATTTCGTGTTTTTCTATTAAAAGTTTTCTGTTATCTGTAGATTTTCTCCATTTAAACTGAAGTTCCTTGAGAACTTGTCTCAGAGTCCATATTCCTCCTCTAAACCCGATTTTTTCTTTTAATACCGGAAGAAGAGTTTTTAGGGTAGGTCGTTGACCGTCTATTCTGTGGAATTCATGAACAGTCCAATAAAGAGCTCAAATTCCTTTTTCTTGTTGACTTCCTGCTGCTATAGCAGCTCCAACACCTGAAACAAAAGAAGATGTGGGACCAAATAACTTGATAGATATTTCACAAAACAAAATAGTTCTGCTGCTTTTTAATCTTAAAGTTAATATATTAAACAATAAATAAAAAAAAAACCATCTATGCTTTCAATATTTATAAAATGTTAAAAACAAACAATAACATTCACTTACATTTAAATAATTTCAAAGATAAATGTGTTTGGCTCCTTGTGAAACAAAGATCACATTTACATCATTATTGTTCTTGCTGCCATTAGTCAATAACTTTGAATTTATTTCCAAACACTATTTTACTTTGAATTGATTTTGAAATTTAATGCCAAAGTGAATTAAGTTTTAGGCTTTTAAAACTGTATTATAGAGAAGCCTATACTTTTTATATGTAAAAGAGATGTATTTGTTTCAAAGTTATATAGAATAGCTAAACTTATTCAAACGACTTTTGGAGCAACGTAGTACTTACGATTACTTCACATGTGTGATAATATGTATAATATAATGGCCAATAAAAGCACTTTGGGTACTAATATTAAAAAAAGAACTATGTAGGAAACCTAAAAAGATTTTATAAATTAAAGAAACCTCAACCAACAAAATTCGTACATACACCATGACACTAAGGTCGCAGACTTAGGATCAGAAGCGGCTTGCCTTTACCCCTTCCTCCCCCTGACCATCACCATCCTGACCCAGTGACATGATGCAGTGCTTTTCTTTCTCCTCTTTTCTTCGTTCTTTTTGTTCTCTATGTATGTACTAAAACCTCCCCCACCTGACGAAAAGGATAGATTCCAATCCTCAAAATGTTGTTTTTTTTGTAACCATAATGATGGTAAATGTCCAAAATCCTGTTATCCTGTCAAACAAAACAGCGTAATATTTATTTTTAATTTTTACTAATTTGATGGATAAACGTCTGACAGCGTGTGATACAAATGACACATAATGTACTTACAGCCATTATTTAAATATCATACAAATGACAAAGATATGTATTGTATTATTAGTTGTTACAGACAGTTTAATATTGTTAAGAAATAATATTGTATAAGTATTTAAGCATTATGTGCAAATATTAATACTGATAGTAAAATTATTAATTTTAAGGTCGAGTCTATGCACTGCAATGTGCATTGAAGATAGACAAGAAGAATCAGATGAGGCGAGACTCATGTTGGTGGCACTGATGGATTGGTTAGAGAAAGAGAAGAAGAAACTCTCAGATAATGAGGCAATAACAAATGATATTGCAGCACAAGCTCACATCGAGAACTACGCTTTGAAATTATTTTTGTGGGCAGATGGACAGGACAGAGCAGGCCAGTTTAACAAGTAAGATATAGATTTATCTCTACAATGTTGGACATTTTTAGAACTGTTGCTGATAGATATCATTTTAATTTGGATGAATTATATGTCTAACACATTAACAGTTCTTTATTAAACATTTTAAGTGTACACCAGATTTCTAATAACTATTTTAGATATTTATGTACTATAATAAAAGTAAATATAGTTGCTGACAAAAGTTGAGCATTTATAGATGTGTGATATATTTGTTCTTATTTTTAACTTCAGGATAAATTTTGGGAATGAAAATCTTCTCAATTTTTGCTTAACGAATTGTAAAGTTTTTAAGTAAAAAAAAAGTAGTGAATGTTTGTAAAATCACACTGAAGGTATTTACATTGCATATGCAATATCCAATGAGATATTTTGGAAAGACATATACACACAAGTGCGAACGCGCACACAAAAGTTTTTCATACAAGGATAGAACTGGAATGATCTGTTTGTGTACAATTCGTACAAAAAGAAAACCTCTGGCCCATCCTGTTGTAGAAGTGGTATGAGGATGCTAAGTTTTACACCACTCATGAACCCTTGTTTTAACGCATAGTTGATTCTATTTTGTTTGCTCACAGAGATAGGTTGGCAAGGGATAGATTTTCTGTGTTTTGTGGTTTTTATTGTAAAAAAGTTTTAAATGGAAACTTATCAAAGTTAATTGTTGTTTCCAGAAATGTTGTAAAAGCATTCTACACAGCAGGGTTTCTAATGGATGTTCTGAGTACATTTGGTGAGCAGACAGATGAGATTCAACAGAATTGCAAGTATGCCAAGTGGAAGGCTGCATACATCCATAACTGTCTGAGGAATGGAGAGATACCGGTCCCAGGCCCGGTGGGAGGGGACGAAGGAGGGGTAGCTCCTGGCTCCTCCGCATCACAACCCAATATCGGTGAGTCACCTACAAAATAACCTTAATTATCATTAATTACTTTCATTAATTAATTCACGTTTTTAAAATTAGTTTAACAAAAAGAAAATTCAAATTGAAATATTAGCTAGCACAAGAAATAATATAGATATAACCCAATTATGCATGATAAATTTAACAGGGATATTGAAATAATATTTAATTTGCCCTTACTTTTTGTATTTTTGTACAGGGAAGCAAAATATGTTTGACCACCCTAAATTTCCCCACAGCACTATTTTTGAGTGATACATTTTCTGCAATATAGTCTTAAGTCTATTGTAGTCAGTTAGGCCACAGAGAAACAACATTTCTGGTTAGGCTTTACCACTTCAATTTCGTATTAAAAATATATTGTAATAAAATTTATTTATTGGTATCGTAAGAAAAACAATAACGTAATACAGTGTTACTTAAAATACTAGACATACCAGTACTGGACTTGTGATAGTGTGTATTGATGCCAGCAGTGAGCAGTAGAGATGTGTCACCTTTTTTTTGTTAATCTGGTGTACAAAGTGCAAAGTGCTAGCTTATTTAATATAATATTTGCCTTATTTTTGTTTTAAAATGTTGTTAAATATGTTATGTTAGTGTTATTTAGTGCCATTAATTTATAAATGTAAACGTATAAGAGCCATATAAGCAAATTGCAGTTTGTGAAATAAAAATTTAGGTTAAAGATCAATTATTGTTCTCTTTTGACTTTGCCTGTCGTTGTCAAGTTATTGTAAATATCCGTATGACAAATAAAGACTTATTATCATTAGTATTAATGTTACTGTATTTTAATTGGAAGCATGATATAAAAATAACATTGATGTGCTATTTTTTATTTGACTTTTCAGGTTTTGAAGACTACCACCATTCTGGACCTACCCCATCAGATTCATCACATTCTGACCCCTCTTCGAATTTTCAGTTCCCCACTCCTCCAAGTGTACCATCCTCAGCCAATTTCCCGACTCCTCCAGGTGCGCCATCCTCAGTCAATTTCCCGACTCCTCCAGGTGTGCCATCAACAGGCAATTTCCCCAATCCTCCTAGTGGTCCGAACTCATTTACAAACCTGCCCACACCTGCCTCTAGACCTGCGCCTTCACCCAGTCCGATCACCCGTCCCATCTGCGACTACGGTTTACAACACCTGCCACTGGACAGTGTGTACAACCCCTCAATAAGTAAGTTCAAATTATGACTTAGTGGTAATTGAAATAAGCAAGATATTATATCACATACGGTTTGTTTATGCTCAGTACCAAACACTTTCCCTGTAATATTTTCTGTTCAAATGTAGGCTTATGAAGAATGTTTCTTACTTTTGTTCTTTAAGTGAGTTCAGTTTAAACGTCACTTTTTTGTACATGCCAATTCTAAAGTCAATTCTAAAGTTAATTGTTACGTTTAATCATGGTAGGGTATTTATGAATACAAAATATCAATACTGTGGTATTTTTATTATTTTGTTTTAAAATTATAAATTGAAAATTAATTAGGTGGTAAATAGTCAATAAACAGTGATTCAATAATAAAAGTATGAATAACATTTTTACCTAAATCTTTTTTTATAAAATTAAAAAAAGTTATTTTTCATACTCAACTGTACAACATTATTTGGTCACTGATCATAAACATTAGTAATTTTATTATTGAACAAAAATACATTTTAATTAAATTTTAAGTAAAATTGAGTTGTAAAAGGAAACTTTATACATACAGTATATATCTCTTATGTAATCTTATTAATTTAATTTAATACACTTATAGTGAAATTTCAAATAAAACTACTAGAACTTTTAAAATCTTTAGATAAAAAAAACTTTGAATGATACAGCGTCAAGTTACATGTAATTGTGACAAAAAACTACACAAAAGCCTAAAAAGGTTTGCCTGTAGTAAATATAGACTAATTACTCTTTATTTTGATGAGGTTTGTTTTTCACTTATAAACAGTCTCTAATTAATTATTAAAGAACCAAATGTTTTTCAGTTAATATTATTAACAATTAACTGTTACAATAATTATAAATAAAATATATAATAAACTAATAACAAGCAACTATGTAACAAAAGTAATAAACTTTAAATGAGCAACAATAAATTGTGTACAAAACATAGCATGGCAACATTTTTTAAAAGCTATAAAAATATAGCAAGTAAATTAAATCTATTTATAAAGCTTTACAAGCAAGAAACTTACTAATGTAAAAAATATAAAAAAAATACAATAATTTATATTTAAACAGCAACTTATTTTAGTTAACATAACCAACAGTAATTATTTATCGAGTTTTGAATATGTATATTGTTTAACATAATAAACCTTTACCTAAAACAGGTAACCTATTAAAAAATTGTTGGAATTAATCTATGGCTGATTCTTTTACAGTAGCCATTGTTAATTCTTGGCACTATATAGTATCTTTTCTTGAACATTATTTGTGAATATTAATAGTTTTATATTGAAGATAAAAATAGAAGTCAACATAATTAATGAAAAAGAATCATTTTTTTACCGGCAAAGTTTGTGTAGTATGAAACACTGTGATCTCCTCTCTTATGCAATCTCCTCAAATGGCCTGGCAGTATAATTGTCAAAACCCTTCTTTGTGTCTTCTACTTGTAACCTTGTGTCTACTGCACTTCCCCATGATCTAATTCCTTACCTTATAATTGATTCACATAAAGTTGTATATATATAAGGTGTAAAGTATTATATGGCAAATATTGTTTTAAATAGTAGAATTTTCCCAGACATGATATTAATCGTTGACATATTGTATTAATAAGAAAATCTTATTTTAAAATGTTTGTTTATTTTTACCACTAAATAACAAAAGTTTACAACCTGTTCTAACACATCACAACAACAGACATTATAAAGATATAAACAATCATGAAGACAAGAATATGTATGCAGTTTTATAGTAGCTTGTCCACAACTTTAAATTGGAGAATAAATATGCATGACTTGATTTTTTCCATTCATAACCAATCCATAATCATATAATCATGGCACCACATTGTTAGCTTGGTAAAAATGGTGTACTTGTCTTTCTGCTTTCAATACATTTTCATGGGCTACTACTAGGGCAGTGTCATCTACGTACATGTATACTTTTACATATTTCATCAAATTTGGTATTTCATTCACGTACAACAAATATAGTATTGGTCCCAAAATACTCCCCTGTGGTACTCCTAAATTTATTATTGCTCTTCTGCTACACATGTCATTGATTTTCACAACTAATTTCCTATTTTCTAAATAACGAACCAATCTTTTAAATATCCCATTTAATTTCCATTTTTCTCAAATACTTTTACAATGCTTTAGGAAGTAAAACGCTTTAGAAAAATCACACAAGTCATAAGTATGTGTTTTTCTCTATTTAATTTATTATTAGCAAAATCTGAAAAAATTACTTTAATATATCATTGATGCCTTCACCTCTTATAAAGCGTATTAAACTTAATTTTATAATCTTGTTTCCTTGCCAAATACTTTTTTTAAATTATCCCCAACATAAATATCTTTTAGAATTATTTTATCTAATACAGATAATATTGATATAAGACTGTAGTTCTTAAATTCTTTTTTAATCATCTTCCTTATACAGGGTGAGTCAGAAATATGGTAAAATATTTTAAGACGTGATTGTAGAGCTAAAAATAAGAAAAAAATGTTATATAAAGGTAGGTCCGGAAGCGCTCCATTACAGAGTAATGGGGCTGGCGAAAGATTTTGCTTCATTTTCAGTTCACCTGGTGAAATTAAGTGATTGTGAAAGGTTTTGTTCTTACTTCTTAACTCAAATAAGATGGAATTATATGGCAAATCACCTGAAAAATCAAATAAAACCACTCTAGAGGTTGTAGTGTGAACATTTTTTGAGAAAAAGTTATGAAATTTGTAGTGTGAATTGCCCCGCCCAGAAACTCTAATGAACATAAAAAATAAAGGCAATGTAATACCGGTCTAAAATGTTTGATGTTCAAATAACAATTGTTTAATGACCAATAAACTAATTGTTTTATTTCCTAATAGACAGATTGGTAGAAGAAACTTTAATTTTTGTAAGGCTGAAAACAACCATAATAAGCAAAGTTAACATACAATGTGTAAAAACAGTTTTATGAAATTGACTCCTCACGTATACATGTACCACTACACATCAAACCTTTTGCCTGTTTTAATAATAAAGGAATTGAGAGTTATTTTTTTTTCCTGATCAGGTAACAGCTGGTTTGTCAAAGAGAAAAGTGAGAAAACATATTATGTTGAGTTCAAAAATTTTTATTTTTGAATAGTACAATGAACTATCTACAATTGCTTTAGAGTTCTCACCGGAAGATTAAAAAAAAATGGTGCCTCTTAGAAAATGAACCTCACATTGTTTCAAATATGCACGGCAGTGTCAGGCGTGCTTCTCATCAAGTTTCGGACGCCCGTTCAACAAGGTGTTTGACGGCCTGGGCTTAATGGTTTCTATTCCATTTAGAAATCGATTTTAATCGGGAGTAATCTATTACAAGTGGTATCTATGACTTGGGGGGACAAGAGCTAAAAACTAATGTTTACTAAATAGTCCCCAAAGGTAAAAAAGTTCCACAAAAGGATTTAAGTCTGAGTGATCTTGCTGGCCATTTTTTTGAAACTGGTCCACCCGTCGGGTACCTATCCAGTGTGAATTTGCTGAAACTTCCATTTTAGAGATGGCCACAGAAACAAAGCCGAGAGAGTGAGAGGTTGGCGGCCAAAGGCTTGTTGTCACTGGCAAGTAGTTTCCTGTTTCTCATGCATGTAAACCACATTTGTGCGCAAAGTGCAGAGAGTACCATCAGTCAAGCAGGTTAGGTAAGCTACGTCATCTTAAGAGAAAGTTCAAAGGTACACCACCGGCCCGTCTAAGCCTGGTACGGAAGGGATTCACGGAATACGAACCCCATAAAAAAAGAATAAAAAAAATGACTCCTGGCCTAAGATTCCAGCTCCAAAACATTTACTAGAAAACTAGACTGGTTCGTGGGCCGATAAAGTTTAATAGGCATGCAATGATTTTCTCATTCGCGGGTCTGCCCAAATGTGGTTAGTTATGGAAGTTAATGATCTGAGCTGTCTCTTGTAAAGTGAGCTTCGCATCATTGGTAAATCTAAAATGTGTATATTTTAAAAAGTTTTGATCAGCACATTTTAAACAGAAGCCATTCGAACAAAAACAACATGGGGAGCATAGTCCTTGTGGCAAAAGAGTTTGTACAATGCTGAAGAGTGGTATGGGTGTTAACTGCTGGTACTCGCGTGTAGTATTCATCCGAATACTAGACTTGGCTGACATTGGAAACTGTAGTGACAATACGTGTTGACACCCCACCCCCCCCCATCCCCCCCCCGCCCCCCCCCCCCCCGCTACACAGACCCCGCCTCTCCCTCCCCCCCTCACCCGCCCCCGGCTAACCCAAATTTCCTTTCTAGTGACTCTTATTTCATGGATAACTCAGAAAATTTGCACTATAAAGGAAACCATGACTCTGCTAATTCAACAGTTCCTAGCCATGTATCGAGGTCGAATGCCTGGCATTACTATGCTGCCGAATGACCGGCTTTCACAATGAAACCTGTTGAATCATGGAGATAGGCGTTTGAATGGAATTAGTGGCAAAAAATCTGTGCGCTTGGAACACCTTGCGTGTTTGTAGACACAGGGGAGGAAAGGTTTTCTTGGATACATGACGTCCCCCCCCCCTTGCTGACAGTACTATGAATCGCAGCGTCCCAATACCATACATATAAAATGCATGGTCTGCTAATTCCAGAGTTGTCTATGAATACAACATGAAGTGAATACCTTTCCTATTTTTAATAAATGAAAACCAACACAACAACAAAATACACTAATAAAATGGATGGACAATAACTGGTTTAAGGCACATATATAACGTCTGTAAACCACAAGCACATAGTAAATTTCATTTACAGTTTGTTGATTTCTTGTTCAACAATTGGAGGTTGACATAATGCTCAATCTAGATAATAAATACCGCAGCTGATTATTTATTATTTTAAAAAATGTTTAAACAGTTGTTGTTTAAATGAATTAGTTATTACCAGCCGTTACCAATGGCAAGATACCTTACTCGATTCCTTATTATAAAACAGCGAAAAGTTTTGCTGTGATAGGTGTATATACGTGAGGAGTCAGATTTCATCTAACCTTTTTTACACATTTAGTTACACTTGTAGCTTATTATGGTTAGTTTATCAATAATTAAAATCCTCTGACCAATCTGTTATTAGGAAAAAACAATTTGTTTATTGGTTCAGTTTAAAAACAATGTTATTTGACTATCACACATTCTAGACGGGGTATTTATTTTGATTATATAGAGTTTTGGCAAATTTTATACTTTTTCTCAAAAACTGTTCACTAACTACAACCTCTAGAGTGGTTTTCTGTTTGGAATTTTTTCAGGTGATTTTCCCTTCATAATTTTCCATCTTATTTGAGCTTAAGAAACGGTGTAAGAACAAAAACCTTTCACACAATCACTTGAATTTAGCACCAAGGTGAACTAGGAAAACCAATAGCAAATTCCTTTCGCCAGGGCCATTACTACACAGGTTAATGGAGCGTTTTCTCGGACCTACACTTTAATTGATATAACATTTTTTTTCTTATTTTTAGCTCTAAAAATTCACGTCCTTACCATATTTCGTATCCATATTTCTTTTCTGACTCACCCTGTATATATGGCTGTACTATTGCATTAGTTTATTAAGTTGATCTAAAATATCTTCTCAACACCTTTTAAGATTTGTTGTGTAATTCATTTTGTAATCTAAGAGGGGTAGATAATCCTACAACTCTCCGCATTCTATAATTTGTCTTCAAAATTACTGATGATTTTAATCCGAGTTATTCCGACCGTGTAGATTATCAGTTCTCCATTTAATTTATGTTAATTTAGAACAACTTTTCCACTAATTTGCCTTATTGGTGATATAAATTTCGATGTCAAATTTGATTATGCATAATTCTCATTCTGCTCGTCCCATTACTATTTATATCATAATCATCAAACTATATATTATACACTTTCATTTGTCCATGTAAATTCATGTCTACAAATCAGCTGTACAAGACATCATACTCCTTTTAAGCCTTCCCTTCCATTTATTAAAAAAAATTACTGATGTATATTCATCAAGAGATTATTTCTATTAATTTTGTTCCTGTCCCATTATCAAAAGTTTATTTTAGCCCATACTTATATTTAATAATTTTAGTTCAAACTTCAAAATATACTACTCAGCCTTATATTCTTCTTTCGTTAACAATTCTTTATATGATTAAGTTTGCGGTAATCTTTCTTTCTTGATATTCGTTTTTAAATAATACACGTTTTATTGACAAAACCCCTCATTTTTACATTTTTTTAAACAATTTAATCCCTTTTTCGTCATAAATTATTGTAACTAACCATTTTCTTTAGAATCTATGGTTATATGTTTAATGGCCTCTAATTTTTGGCTCTTATTTGTGAGTTGTAAGATGTAACTTTTTCATTTGCTTTGGCTAACATTGTTAAATAATTACATCTAATTAATTACGTGTCATGGTTTAATCCGATATGCAGTCCCAATCACACTCAAATATATACGATCTCTTCTTAATATTTTGTATCAATCCTATGATATGTAGACAGGACTTTTGTTATGTGGAAAGGTACTATTACTATCAGGTTAGCTAGCATTGAGATATTTGCCAAGTATACCATGGGTCAGCCAAAGTTTTCCAACTTCAAGTAAGAAAGCATACCTGCTGTAACCTTATCAGCCCTGCAGATAAACATGAACCGTGATCCATAGTCTGTTTAACCCAAAACTTCTTCTGCTTAGTAAATCCATTCGTTATTGAGTTCTAAACTGTTGTTTTGCCTAATAGATTTTTTTTTATAATTTTGAACTATTTTTTAAATTCTAGGTCTGTGTCAAGTCAATTTTGACATCTCATATAACTCAACAAGTTTTTTATTATATTTAACTCCTTCATGAATTGTTGTTTTTCCAGGTCAGTTAAACAATTTGCTTCAGACAGTACTAGTATTTTAAGAGTGATCGCGGTTTTATATAAGTGCCAGAATATTTCAATTTAACTCGCAAGTAATTGTTATTCTCCAATTTATAAAGAAATTCCCTCACAATAATTCAGCAATTTCCAACTTGAATAGTTTTATCAGGGTAATATTTTTATAATTAAATTTTGCCCTGTTGAAAGATAATGAAATTCAATTTAATTAAGATAACCCAAAAACTGTGTATCCAAAGTGTTTTAGTTTTACAACATCTTGTATATTTGACAGATTGAAGTGTTTAACAAACCATTACCAATAATACATCTTCTACACAATATTTTGCAACAAACTACAAAATGGTCATCAAAAAGGTTCTTAACAATTAATTTGATCCTTTCTAAGACTGGTTGTAACATCTCTGTCGATGAAAGATAACTAACCAATAAGATGTGAGTGAATACCCGATAACTAACCTAGTTATCTCAATTCCTATCCAAGTCAGGAGATACCCTTTTAAATGTCAAAAACTGTACTTGGTGGTCTGTCTGTCCTCCCCCATCTTGACAACCATTCCTTATAAGCATCAGATGTACTTAAAATTTAATTCCCTTACTCCTTAGCTTTTAACTTCGTTCAAAGTAAGTTATGATAGTCACAGTGCTAGATAAATTTTCACTCTACATAAAATTCCGTCCACGATCTAGTTCAGG